>NC_133393.1:145154717-145457747 GCF_047511655.1 Castor canadensis
AGGGCCCAAGGTAGTGGCATCTGTGCTCAGGACACATGCACCCCTCCTGCCACACTGGTAATGGTGTGCAAGGTGTGGGTACTTTGGAGAACTCAGGGATCCAGGGTGCACAAAACCTGCTCTGAAGACCCCCAGGGAACTATAGGCATCTTTTGTATAGGAATTGGTGGAATGGTTGCAGAGCTGGATCTAGAATGTGACCATGTTCAGCATGACTGCAGCTCTGGGATCTTGGACACAAAGCTGAGAGAGTTAGTGGCCTTGCTTCCATGGTTGCACAATAGTGACTCCTTGGTGGGGGATGCAGCAGTGTCTCCCTCTCCAAGAGATGTTTATGGTGAAGATGCCAGTGTCCTCTGCAGAGCAAGTCATTGGGAACAGAAGTGCAACCTGCCCCAGCATTAGTACTGACAGTTCCTGGCCTTATTCTTTGCATCTGGCATTCTGCAGTCATTTCTGGTAGGTCGCTCTCACCACAGTCCTCCCTGTGCAATGGCCCTCTTTTTGCCCTCCACCATGTTGTTGCAGTTACTTATTTGGAACATTTAGCTTCCCCAAGGCTCTTTTCAATGTGCATAGTTGTCTATTCATTGTTTTTTGTAGGGAAATGAAGGCTGGTATTTCTTTCTCTACTTTCTTGTTGATGTCACTCCCAGTTCCTCCACAACAATGCTTGTGTTCAAAAGTGTTTATGGTGCAAATATTATGTGCCAGGAACTGTTCCAAACTCTGAAGTTACAGTGGCAAATGAAAGAATCCATGCTTTCACATAACACATTTCAATGGGAATTTTGTAGGGTTGATACTGGTTCTCTACTTTCCAAGTATATTTTTAGAGCTGTCATTTGGTCACCTTATTGTTTTGTTTCATGAAAGTTAAATGAGAAAATCTTGCATGTGAAGTACTTAGCTCATAATAAACAATTGTTGTTAGCTGTTAATACTATTATATTATGGCAAATGCTGGCAAACTTTTCTTATATTCATCACTGTGAGATTTCTAAGAAGCCTGTGCAATGATTAAGGAAGACCTTGCACTAAGGGGTGCCACACTGTTTTCCTCCTCTGTGTCATGACTGCTTCCCATCACAAGCAATGAGATGAGGTAGATGGTCTCTCACCATCTTTGCAGATCTAAGACCTGTGAGTCTCTGGTTGCTGGTTGTGGAAGAAATATCAAATTGAGAACTGAGGAACTTAGGCTGAGGCTTGAGTTTTTGCCTTAATTCCATCTATGACTTTGGGTGACCCAGTTTCTTCTTTGAACCCCAGCTCTTGTGTTTATAGTAATGGAAAGATGTAATATGGTAGCCAGTGCCCCCAGCTCTAATCTTTTGTGATCTGAGGTCAGGGTCAGGTAGTCAAATTGACAAAGGACTTCTGTAGCACTGGATCAGGAATCATAGAATTTGGTCCTAGGGTTTAGTTACTAGAGGTTGGTGATGGTGATGATGATGGTGGTGGTGAAGATGATGACGACAACAATGATGAGAACCGTTCTTTGAACATTTGTTATGTTCTGCCCCATGTGCCATGTATTTTATGTGTGCTATATATTATAACCATCAAAATAGCTTTAATGACTTCCCATTTCACAGGTGGAACAAGGAATCCACAAGGAAATTAAGTAACTTCCCCCACAGAGTGAAGTAAAGCAGGAGCAGAGACTGGAACCCTGGGGGTCTGATTCCAGCCACAGGCTGCCCTTTCTACCATCACCGAGGCCTCATCATTCCAGCTTGAGCTGCAGTTTCGTAATAAAATCATTAGAATGGATCAATGTGTACAGTACTTCAGAGTTTATAAAGCATTTTAAAGTTGTATTCATCTGATCAAGTCCCCTTAACATGGGTTTTATTGCCTTGATTTCGGTGCTGAGAAAGCTGAAGATTGGCAAAATTAAGTGAGTTTGCAAAGATTCATATATGGGTTAGTAACAGAGACATTACTTCAACTGATGTTTCTAATTCAGAGTTCAGCGATTTCTCTGCAACATAGCAACTAACTCTGTGAAAAAAGAAATAATCACCTCCCTATGGCCTGATTCACATGTGAGAAAATTATTTGGAAGGTGTAAAATGTCCTACAAACACATGTCCTTATGACTTGAAGCTCAAAAGCAGGTCCCCATCCTCCCTGTACATGTATTTTTCCCTAGTACCTCCCAACCCACTCTTTAATGAGCTCACCATGGTGTTACAGATGGGAAATGACGCAGGCAGGCGACCCTCTTTCCCTCTGGCGTTTCAGCTGCTTGAGGCTCTGACACCCCGCAGATCCCCATGGCAGGGAAAATATGACAAGTTAATTCTGCAGCCGGCTAGGCTGGAGCAAGCCTGGCAGTTGTGTAATGAGAGGGTCTCTGATTGCTGTGGCAGGAAAGAGAAAGTCAGATATAACAAGTACATTATCAGAGACAAACTATATTATGTAGGAAGGGAAGTGATATTTCTTGGTTTCCTTGGAGAATTGTTCTGTCCACTTGGCATGGCTGATCAGGGAGGTACCATGGAGGCTGGTGACTACTTTATTATGTGGAAAACTCAGGATGCATTTGAGATTAATGATTGCACAAAATAAATATTAGAAATGGTTGCTTCTATTTTTTTAGGGTTTATAGAATCACACAGCTCATGGAGGTATTTTTGCAACATATGATCTCTCAGTAGCTCTGTTTGTCTTGATTCTGATCCTTTAAGTCACCCACATCCTCATTCCTGTCTCCGCCCATCCCAACATACAATCATTGATTAGTAAGGTGAAAACTAGAACATATACCTAGGTCATAACAACGTCCAGAGGAAACAGTTCATCAAAGATCACACTGCAGGGTAACCATCGCCCTAGCAACTTTCTTTCCTCCTGCCTTGCTCCAGTTCTGTTCCAATTTGTACCCTAATTTTGACCTTGTTCCTCGTCTTTAGGTTTGCCTGTTAATTTTGGTCTGCCTGGGTTGCTAACAATTTAACAGTGTTACAAGCTTACTTTGAACTTGCCCATAGGGTTTTGCTTTGAATTTGCCTGTTCAGCTCATTTCTTTGCCAGAAACACAGATACAGACAACTCAGTTTGGCCATCACCCCTTGTCATCCAGATCACACTACAACTCTTTCTGGCTAACACCTGGTGATGTCTTTTCTCCCATGGCCCTGTTAGACCCTGTCATCCCTAGATTTTTGGGAGCATTGTTAAGAAATTAACTGATCTTATACCAGTAACTTACTTCAAGCTCAGAGCAAAGAGAATGGTTCCATACTGGATGGAGAGGGGGTGTTAATTTTCTTGTCATTATGATGATGGTTTCAGAGGATTCAATCTGTGGTCAAATGGCTCAAGGAGTTTGAGCCTAGAAGGAAGCTAACCATCACAGAAGCTGGAGCATGTGAATGAAGCTAATCACCATCCAGAAAACAGGACCAGAGAAAGAGACAAGATAGGCCTGAGGACCTTCCCTCAGTGACCTACTTCCTCCAGCTAGGTCCCACCTCCTAAAATTTCCAGAACCTCCCAAAATAGCACCACCAGCTGAAGATCGTGCCCCCATCATATGATCCTGTGGGTGACATTTCAAACCATAAGAGAGAATGTGGTTGGGGCGCAGGGAAGATTTGGAAAACTTTCCCAGAATTAGAGTTGAGGTAATAACACTGTACTAGTCAAAGTTCTCCAGAGAAACAGAACCAGTGAGACACATAGGCATTCCTCAGTATCCATGGGAAATTGGTTCCAAGGTCCCCCACAGATAGTAAATGCTCAAGTGGTTCTTATAAAATGGCATAGGTAATACCTGCATATAAATGAGAAATGCTCTTTAAATCATCTCTAGATTATTTATAATAACTAATAAAATGCAAATGTGTAAATAGCTGTCATGCTCTATTGTTTAACAAATAATTACAAGAAAATAAAAAGTCTGTATAAGTTCAGTAGAGACACAATTTCCCCTCCCCTAAAATATTTCTGATTCACAGTTTGTTGAATGCGTGGATGTGGAACTCACAGATACAAAGGGGCTAACTGTGGGGAAGCGGGGGAGGAGGGAGAGAGAGTTGTGAGGAATTGTGTCACATGATTATGGGTCCTGAGAAGTCCCAGATCTGCTGTCTGCAAGTTCCAGAACCAGGAAAGTCAGTGGCATAACTCAGTCTGAGTACAAAGGCCTAGGAGCAGCAGAGCTGGCGGTGCAAATTCCACAGAGTGCTGGAGTAGATGAGATGCAATGTCCTAGATCAGCAGGACATCCCTCCTCCCTTCTCATATTTAGGGCCCTCAAGGGATTGCATTGTGCTCACCCACATTGGGAGGGCAATGATTCAAAGTTTGAACTCAACTGAAAACACCCTCACAGATGGACCCAGAAATGATGTTTAATATGGACACGTAGTGGTCAGTCAGATTTACACATAAAATTAAGCATCCCAAATACTGATATGGATACTACTCTTACTAACAGTCCTTGTAATGATAACCACCACCACAGTGTTCACTGAGCCCTAAGTGCATTACAGAAGGTGAGTCTATGACTCTCCCACCTTACTGACAAAGAATCTGAGACTACGACTATGGTAGATCAAAGAATCTGAGGTTAAGTAGATCTCCCAAGGTCAAAGGCAGTCGGCATTCCAAACAATGCAGGGATGGTTTGGCAATGAAGACTCCCTCGTTTGGGCACAGGTTGACCCCAACTTAGAGAAGAAAAATTGGATTTTTTAGTATATTAGAAAGAAGCTCTGAGTTTTCAAATCATGAAACATCTGACTCCAGCAGCTTACTGGTCTACTAGCTAGAGTCTGGAAGTACATCACCTTTCAGAGTTTGTTTCATTTGGGGGCTCATAGTACCTTGGGGGTGCAGGTCCCCCAGCCCCCCCAGCTCTTTCTTGGTTCTATTTTCTTTTGTAGTTTGCTTTGATCTCAGATTGACTTCTTAGTCACACAGACAGAGTCACCTCTTGGGGCTTCTTGCTTCTTCATTGGCATTCAGGAGCAGGGAGGTGACTTATCCTCCTCCACTGAATAAAAGTTTTGAACCTAATCCTCTCTGGACAATGTAGGACCTGTGCTTACTGGAGAGCACCACATGCTGGCTGGAGCAGGTCCTGGAGGAGGGCGATGTTCTGACTTAAGAACAAAAGGGCTTGGGACTGAGGTGACAGCACTGAGTTTGTAATCCCTGTATTTTGTGATTTCATTGGCATGGTAAATATGTATAGAAAAGGGGAGATCTGCCAAATCTACCTACTTCCTAGCCATTTTGTCATCTCTCCAGCTGCCTTTCCTAGGAGGGGACTATAATTCATCCCCCTCCTGCTGTGGGAGGTAGGAAGAGGAACTGACAACTGGCAGGGGGAGGAAATGGGCTGGAAGCCACAATTGCTCTCCCTCTAGACACTCATCTAGTCTTTGAAATGTACTCAGAGGGGGATGCAGCTGAGGTTTTATCCTGCTCAGTTTCTTAGGGAGTGAGGAATAAAGAAGATGGAAAAAGTAGACATTGGGCTTATGGACTGTGGTGGGAGTCACTGGCAGGCAGTAAGGGCTCAGTATGAATGGTTTGACTGAGCTCTTTAGTATCCCAGGAAAAACCCAGGAGTCCTCACCATGTTCCAGCCACCTGCTCCCTGTGGCCACTGGGTCAGTCTCAGATCACAGGGAAACTGAGCCCGGGAGTATATCTAGATAGAAAAATTCAAGACAGGATGTGCTCTCAGGTTGGTACCTTTCAAAGGCTGGTATCTCTTGTCCAGTCTTTGTTCTTCCCTGTTTCCTACCGACCTCTTGTTTCTGGACAACTGTTGGATTTGATTCAATGCCTGGCTCTGATCCAACATTACTTTTGCCTTTTAGTCCACTTGATTTTGATTCTTTAGGCTCATCCTTGACTTCTGAATTTTAATCCTCAGATGTTTTCATTAGTAAGGATATCCATGGGAATAATAATGACAACAGGCAGCATCTATTGAGTGCCTGCTGTATGCTTTGAGTTTTACAGGCATTATCCTAATGACATTGCAAGATTGGCTACTATCATTATTTCCATTTTGCCTATAAGAAAAAAGAGTTACAGAGTAGCTCTTGCTTGCTCAAGGTCTCTGAATTTGTTAAATGGTAGTGTTAGAATTCTAGTTGATTTCTGATTTCAGCATTCTTTTCTTTCTACAACACTCCACTAAACACTTTATTAAAGCAGAACAGGTGAGAGCAGAGAACAAGATTGGGCAACCATCTGTAAGTGGTCCCCCAAGTCCATTTCCTAGGGGTTTACTTTCAACTTGGGTCTCTTTCCAGCAGACTCCTCCAATGTTAATCTTTTTCTATTGCTATAACAAAAACCTGTGTCAAATCAATTTATAAAGAGGAAAGATTTATTTTGGCTCATGGTTTTAGAAGTTTCAGTTCATGACCAATGTGCCTTGCTGCTTTGGGCCCGTGGTTTCACATCATGGTGGAAGCATGTGCCAGAGAAAAACTTTTCAATTCATGGCTGGATGTGTAGGAAAGAGAGGTAGCGACCTGGGTCCCTCACCCTCCTCAAGGGCAAATCCCCAATGGCCTAAAATCTCCTACCAGGCCTCATATCTTAAAGTTTCCAACACCTTCCCAAAAGCACCATGGTTTGGGGATCATGTCACAATTAACATCTGGGCTTTTGGGGAATGTTTATCCAAACCATAGCACCTCCTGTGACACCATGCCAAGCCCTGAAAGGCCACAGCTTCCCTTATAACTGTTGTGCCCAAGCTCAACAAAATTCCCTTTACCTCCATCCCTTTAACACAACTGAGACAGGCTGGTATTTTCAGAAAGATTTTTACTAAACACTGAGGGAAACTGAAAGGCAGTAATTGCAGCAAATACAGTAGTATAAAAATAGCTAACTTTCCACATTCACATTTCTGGCTCTAAGAATCACAGTGGAAACAGCACAGAGCTTTTCTGTTGCCTAAACCTAATGCTAAGGAAATTCTTCCTCCCTCTCAAAAGCTGTTGCAAAGTCCACTTTAGTGAAGCTTAGCCCTGTCCACACTTCTGATTGTGGCCTAAGAGTCAAAAATCTGAGCTGGAGGAGGAGGAATCAGCAGGGGAGGGCATGGGTACAGGCTCTAAGCCTCCTTGTACAATTCATTTGGTCCCATGGCCTTGACCTCTAAGTGCTGATGCCTCCCAAGTCTTGGGCCTCTAGGCTAGGCTTCTGTCCTGACATTTGTTGAATATCTCTACTTGGATGTCCATTGGCTAACTCAATTCCTCAGTGTTTGGACCTATCATCTGTCTTCTCTCTAAACTCTGTCCTATTCCGCTAGCAAATGTCACCACCATTACCCAGTTAGACCAGATAGATGCCAGGGGAAAGTCATCCCTAACTTTTTCCCTATGTCCAATTGGACATTAAGTTCCTGTCAGGTTAATTTTCTCCAAAATCTCTATCACCTTGACACTACCCACCTTCAGTCATCTTCGTCTCACCCGGACTATTGTCTCAGTCTCCTACCTAGTTTTGCTTTCTTCATGTTTACTTCCTTTAATTTATTCTGCATGTTATAGAAAAAACTTTTCAAACACAAATATGATGGCAGAATTTTTCTTGTTTATAGCTCTATAAAACTTTTCCACTATCCTTAAAACAATAAACTCAGCCTGCTTACTCCTCTAGACATGTGTCATGAGATACTCTGTCCTTGCAAGTGGTAGCTTGCACCTTATCCTTGTTCTTGTTAATCTTAGCCATATGCCTTTCCTCTAATATGCTACTCTGACATCTGGAACATGGCCAAGGCAACTCAGTAAATATCTGATAAATGGATGAATCGATGGATGCATGAAGGAAAGTGGGGTGACAATAGCTTTGGAGGGGACTTAATTAAGCATTTGCATAGAAAACAGAAGACTGAGTCACTTGACAAGTATTTCCAGACTGTCACCTCCGTATTCAGTTAGTTGCTGAGCTCTATGAACCTGAGAGACAAGGGCCAGACTTCTTTTAATCAGTAGGACACTGACCTTAGATTATTTGGCTCATCTCACTTTTAGCAGGTCTAATTATACACTCCAAGTAAGCAAGTTCCTGGGGGCTTTGTGTGGCCCAGTTTATAGGAACAGAAATAAGTTTTAAGTGAAAATCAGTTCCCTTTTCTTTCCTTTTCTCATTTCTCTTCATTTTTCTTTGCTTTTATCCTCTCTCGTTTCTTCTGTAGATGAAACCCTGTGCTGCTTCCATGTCCCTCACTTTCATCTTCCTCTTTTAATTCATTTGTGATGCTCTGGATTTCACTTTCATTGCACTTTATTTAAGGATGTAGTGGTAGGACTAAGGCTAATGTACTTCTGAGTGTGGGGTGTTAGCATCTTAAGTGATTACCCAGGATGCTTTCTGCCTGACATACCCCACATGAGGCGTCCATCAGAGGAGAGGTGGGTGAGGGAAGCCACTGAAGAGTGGAAAAGGATTAGCTGTTAATTCCTCCCAGACATCTTCTTGTGATGTTTCTCAGTCAATAAGAGATTAGACCAGGGAGAAGTTTTAAACACAGTCATGCCTCTTCTCATCGCCTGCTAATCCCCTCCTCTCCATTCCCACACTAGGGCCTGTGGAGGGCCTTGGATGTGTAGCTGCTGGTGCACACAGAGCCTGCAAACAACTCTTTCTGCTCCTGGATGTCTGAGGAAAGCCCTGAGCAGTAACTTCTGGTGTTGTTTCCCAGCAAATGGAACCCTGGGAGATGTGGGTGAGAGTTGCCTTATGGTCTGGGGTTTGGTGGACAGGAAGGTGAGAAAAGAGTGGGTGTGTAGTTACAAGATGGGGAGAGAGAAAACAAGAAACAAGGGAAGTTCTTATCACTATCACTCATCACACTACCCTGTTCTGTAACCTTAGAGGTTGTAGCAGAGACTGCAGGGGCTGCTATGATCCACCTCCAGGTGCTCTGATCCCTGTAAGATCCCTTCCCTTTCAGTGTGAATGGCACCTGTCACTTCCTTACTTCCTGCCAGCCACTAGAAAGACCAAGGGTCATGGAGCATCACTCATGTGATTCTTACGTTATGTAAGACCTCACTCCCACTCCCTCCATTGCTCCCACCAACACACACGCTTGCTAACTCTCTCAGTCTTTGTGGGTGGCTTTGGAGAAATAAGCCACCACGAATCCTACAACTGCAAGGAATTGAATGTTACTGGCAAGCACATGAGGTTGAAAGGGGACTTTTAGCCTCAGGTGAGAAACCAGCTCTGGCCAAGGCCTTGACTGCAGCCTTGTGAGATCTGGCAGAGGACCCTAAGCTATGCTGGACTCCTGATGCACAGAAACTGAGATGCAATAAATTGTCTGTTGCTCTAAATCAGTAAGTGAGGCTTAATTTTCTCTATAGTGATAGAAATCAACAGTATTAGAAAACTAATGCAGGGGTCTCTTTTCCTTCTTATCCTGAAAACCTGGGTCTGGATTCCTTTAGCTTCTCCCATTGTCAAAATGGTTTATTAGGCTGGACACTAACCTGTCTATGTTGATATGACTTGACCTGATACTAATGTGAACTTGACCTTCACAGCTCAGGTGACTGCTTCCCCGTAGAGGCATCCATGCTTAAGGCAGCCTTCACATCCTGGCTGCTGGTAAGGAAATTTATGATTTTCTGACTATTTAGTCTACATAGTTTACTATTTTTTGAATTGTGTCCCTCTTTTTTAATGAGTGGGTTGTGAAACACTTGAAATTTTTCTTTTCTTTCATTTTATCTTTTAAACATTTATTTACTTGACAGTCTTTTAAGATCTGATATTTAGGCTCCATGGGGTGGGGATGGGAGAGAATTACTTTCATTGTCAACTTCAAAACTCCTTTCTTAATGCACACCCCCTTTAGGCCAGACTGATTTGCCCAAGGCTAGTGGCTCCAGCACACTCAGAACATCTCTAGTTAAAAGGCAACAGCAGACACAGAGCCTCCCAGAAGATGGAAGCAGCTTTCTGAGCAGAGTAGGCCTGAGCGCTGGTTTTGGATATGGCTTTCACTCACAAGTCTGTAAAGCATGGGCTTCAGATAGAATCAGCACGACCTTTTGCTGCATGTGAGCAATTCACTGGCTCTGAGCAATTTATTTAACCTTCCCCAGCCTGTTCTCTTTTACTATATGACTGTGGTGAAAATCAAACTCGGTAATGTAGAAGTTTCTCGGTGCAATGCCTAGCCCCTTGGCTGTTGTCTAATAAATGTCAATTTTTTTCTCCTTTTTGCTGTGGAGGAAGGATCTGAGCAAGAAGAAGGACAAAATGATGTTTCTCAGGAATGAAATGTTAAATTTCACAGCTGTGTGGCTTGCTTAGTCTTCTCGCTATCCCCCTGGTTTTCTCTCCCCCTAGTTTCTGCTCTCTTCCTAGTGAATCAGAACATTCTTGGCCATAAAAGCTACTGCTGTTGCATTTATTTTTATTGTAGTAGTCATTATCATAGTCATCACCACCTCCTTCCTTCCAGCTTATTTTCCTTTCTCTAGTGGAGATAATCTACCTGTACCTTTTCCTAATGTGGAAGCTATAAGTCTGGGAAAATTGTATCTCTTAAACTTCCTTGTCATCTGGCTTGTTGTTCAGTTGCTCCCCAACAAGGAGACACTGTGAGAAGGAGGAAACCTTGGATTGCCTTTTCCCTTTTCCGCTATTGGTGGTGTCTCTGGAAAGGACTGCATCCCTTTGTGATCCTAGTTGTAGTAGAAGCAGTGCCTTTTTCCTGATCAGAGCCTCAGCAGGGTGGCCTCTCCTCAAGGCTTCTACAGGCTCTCCTTCCTGGTTTCAGCCCTTACTGAGACAGGCAGTCTAGCAGCACTGGAGCAGTACCCACCTGGGCTCTGGTCTGTAAACATCTTTTTTTCTCCCAGCCCTACAGCTGGTTCCTGCCTCCTGCTGTTCTCATCTCTGTGTTATCACAAAACCGTTTTGCTTTCTAGGCCCTGGCAACACTTTGATAACTAGCTCCTAATATTACATCTTTTTTTTTTTTTTTAAATGATTTCTGTCTTGTTGCATGGAAACTGACTCTTAAAGGCAACAACTTGTATTTGGTCACCCCATGGGAAGAGGGATTACAACTAATTTAGAATCAGAGCCTTTAGGGTTAAATGCTTCTTACTGGTTCCCCTTGTCAAAACATCAGCATGGGACCTACACCATTTCCAAATTCACTTTCTCAAGGCTACATATGAGAGGGTAGAGTATATTCATCTCCCTTTCCCTGCTTCCTAAATCACTTCTGGATGTACACGGAGAGCCCTGCAGCTGGTTGCTTGATCTACTTATCTAACTGTTAGAAGGCCAAGAATCATTTAATCCCTTCCTGAATTCTGCATAATCTTTTATACTTTTTTCTTTTCCTTTCCTACCTCAGCATCTACCTCTTCTTCCCCTATCATTGTCAAAGAATTATGAAGGAAGACCCTTCAATATCCAATAAACTAGCTCCTGCAATGATGTCTGAAAAGCTAATATTTACTCAATATTCTCCTTCTTACTGCAGGTAATATTTTTTTTTTTGATGAGAAAACTATGGTGTGGAAAAATTTTATCATCTACCCATGATTACAGAGGTAGTGAGTGATGGAGCTGGGGTTCTAAACCTATTCTGCCAGATTCTCAAACTTAGAAATTTAATAACTGTATTATTCTACCATCCATCCATCCATTCATCCAACAGTTAAAGAAATTTAATACATGCTAAACATTCTCTAAAATACCATAGAGATAATTCTATCCAGAGCCAGTCCTGGAAGACTAGGGAAAGAATGACAAATGAGGGGTAATGGTAGAGTTAGAGGGACAGGCTGAAGAGAAGTGAGGTGAGAGGGGGAATGTGTCAGCTCAAACGAAACTATTGAAGCACGACTGGTCTCCAGGGGGCATGGTCACCAGCTTCCATGGTACTCATAGAGACTGAAACTGAAGACATGCTCTGTCCGTTGTGGGATTAAAAACAACTTGATTAACCACAGCTCAGCAGGCAGCATGAGTTTCAAGTGTGCTTTCATCCCGTGGCCTACAACACACCACAGGGACCCATGAGGATTTGCATCACAGCTTGGGATCTCCAAGGTTAGGAGCTCAAATATTTGATAACGAACTCCTAGACATCTTTGTATCTTTGAGTTAGTATAAAATAATCTAAATTGTGTGTACTTAGAATATCAGAAAGAGGAAACAGCAAAAACAATTGAGGAATCATAGCTAAAAAAATCCATATTTGATAAAAACTATATAATCAAGAAGCTTAATGAATGCTAAGTAAACCTGGAGAAAATTGTAGAAATACATATCGTAGTTAAGTTTCTGAAGACCAGAGATAAAAATAAAAGTGGTGGGAAGGGATAGGAAACATCATACATAGAGAAGCAAGTTTACCAGTGACTACAGTCTTCTGATCACAATTTAGGCACTCTAGAAGCCATTGGCATGACATGTTTAAAGTACAGGATAGGAAAATTGTTTATTCAATGAAAATATTTTTCAAAAATTAAGATGAAAATAAGCTTGTAGAAAAGCAAAATCTGAGAGAATTTAGCCAAGAAAACCCTGCATTTACAAGAGACTGTAAGCTCTTTAAACCTAAGGAGAATAGTATTAGATCAAAAAGTCTATCTACAAAAGGAGTAAGTGCCACCAGAAGTAGTAAATGTTGGAATAAATGTGAGTGCTTTTTTCCTCATTTGAAATTGCTTTAAAAGGTAATTGAAAATTTAAAGTGAAGATATTAACAATGTACTGTGGGGTGTCTAGCACACATAGAAGAAAATTGCCAAATAGCATAAGAGGTAGGAAGGGGAAAAGGAGGTTCAATGCTATACAACTCTTATGCTATCCACAAAGTGGCATAGTATTGTTTGAAGATAGACTGTGAAGAGTTAAGGTTCTGTATTTTAAATTTGAGAGCAGCCACTTAAAAAAAATTACAAAAGTACAGTGAATAAGCTAATAGTAGAGACAGAATGAAATACAAGATATACATTCAATTAGTTTAAAGAGAGCAGGAAAAGAGAAAAAAAAGAACAAAACAGATTTCTGCCAGGTATTGAGGAGGTGGAGGGGAGAGGGAGGGGGCGGAGTGGGTGATAAGGGAGGGGGTGGGGGCAGGGGGGAGAAATGACCCAAGCCTTGTATGCACATATGAATAATAAAATAATAAAAAAAGAAAAAAAATCAAAATGTAAAAAATGGTGCTTAAATCCCAGTCATATTGATAACTGCATCAAAACAAAATGGTACGACATCCCAGAGATAGCCCAAGTGGATATAAAACCAAGACCTGACCCTATGTTGTTTATAAGAAACTATCACCAGAATACCAGGTTGTCCTCAGTCTTTCTATTTATAGGTATTATTTCAATGAATATTTATATCAATTCATAATACACAAGTGTCCACAAGAAATTTTGGAGTCCATGCTTTTAATTCCCCTAAGACTCCTGAAAGGCAGGAAACCTATTTCATTTATTTTTATATCTACCTTGTCTACTTATCTACAGCATCAGGTATAACCCGTGATAGGTGACTGATAACTATGCTTTATCACCATTATTTTAATTGATACATAATAATTCACGAGGCACAAGGTGATTATTTGATACATGTAATAGACAAATGGTGGTAGTTAGCTTATTCAGTACCTCTTACATTATCATTTCTTTGTAGTATGAGAATTTAGAAACTTCTAGCTACTTTAGAATATGCAATACATTATTATTAACTATAATCTGATGTTTACATTTTAAATGAATAAATAAATGTGTGACTGGAGTGAGTATGGACAGACAGATGGGTGAATGGATGGATGGATGAATGGATGAACGAGAGGGTAGGATGGAGGGTGGATATAACTGACAAGACAGATATGCGTCACCATCTCACTTTTAGTGCACTGAGTAGACCTCAGTTCAAAGATGAGAACAAGCATATCTAGAAGCAGGTAATATCATATGTCAGTGATAAAGGTGAGAATTCAAATCCTTTGGTGTAGAAGACAAGCCTGCAGTTGGTTACTAGAATCAAGTGTGTGTGGCTGGTTTCCAATTCATTGGACCAGACAATTCATAAAGCCTGGTAAAGCCAAAGAAGAAAGCTTCTTCCTTCCAAGTGGTCCCCTCCTTGGATTTGAGCATAAACAAAATACTTCACCTCCTACCATTTTCTATGAGATATCCTGTCTAAAGCATTGTCTTTCTTTTTTTGAGAAAGATATCTTTGTGAGCTCTTCCATGTTTAAATTCTGCCAGAGAAACCTGGAATTACATCTGTTTTTCAGTTTTAGAGCATAACGATAATGTGCTTGCCAGAGCTGTTAAGATCATTAGACTCACCAAAATTGTTCACAGTACAGTCACTAGACCAATACCATCGCATTTACCACAGTGTATTGTATTTGTTTGTTTAAAGACTCCATTGTTATGATTCACCTGAAATAAGAAATGCATATCCACTAGCTATGTTAAAGAAAAAATCAACAGTATCAGGGTTGGAGGACTCCATTCTAAAAATACATAAACATCTCATATTGGCTACCCAAGGAGAAGAAAGCAGTTGGGCCTTAGGGAAAAACTGTATCCAAGATGTGGAAAGACATCAGGACAATCTTGCTAGTTCATATGTGTAGCTTTCTTTGAGCAATTACTTCATATGTTCTTGAAGACTATCTTTCCTTGTCCCTCATTACACATGCTAAGCTATATCTACCCAATAGAATCTTGAGTTGACACCTTCTGCATATACAGCTCAGGATTAATTAGAATATCTTTAGTCACATCTCAAACTCTTAGAAGAAATACTCAAATTAAGACCATCTTGATCCAGTGTAAAGTCATTTAGAGGAATCATAAATGTTACTCTATTGGGCGAAAGAAGCAATCAAGGAGTCATTTAAAATAATAATAATAATAATAAAGTCTGAATAAACACCCTAAAAGGTGAAAACTGCCTCAGTGCATGAACTTACCTTCATGGATCTTGGCATATTGCCTGACACATGGGAAGTAGCTGGAATGACTTTTTAGTTAAATCTGTCTGATTTGAAAGTCCTGGAGTACCTTCTGCCTGAGCTACTCTTTTCCTGTTTATGTTCATTCTTCTCTGTAACAGTCACTGTAGGCTAAGTCATGCTACAATCACAATAGCAATGGAGCCCCCAAATCTTCGTAGTTCAGAGCAGTGATTATCAAATTTGGGTCCCTGGGCCAGCAACACATGCATCACCTGGGAATTTGTCAGAAATGCACATTCCTCTTCTCCCACCAAGACCAACTGGATGAGAAATGTGGTTCATCAGGTTGCTTTAGTAAGCCCTCTGGGTGGTTTTGATTCACATGAATCAAAACAGTGCAGGTGTGTTTTCCATTCACCTCACAAGAGCACTGGGCTAGGCTGTTCCACACCATCTTCACTTTACCAATATATGCAGTGACCCCTATTGAGAAGGAAAAGAAATACTTGGCAACCCAAGGGTTAGCTCTTAAACTTGGCACTGAAGTCACACTGTCACTTCCAGTCACATTCCATTGTCCTCACCAAACTGAATGCCAATTGGACAGAACCACATTATTTTTTCATTACTCTAAAGATTTCTAAGTGACAGAATGAATAGTGTTTTGACAAACATTTTTAAAGGTCATGGAACAATCATAACTTTTCCCATTGTTAAGATGGCTTTGTCTCACTCAGGTGATCGCTTTGAAGACCCCTCATGACTGTGCAGCACAAGAACTACCTGTATTTAGAAGAACAGTCATAAAGCCTACCCTTATATTTTCCTTTTTCTGTTCAAATGTGCCATCTTAGAAAGATTTTTGCAGAATGACCTTCACCTTATCACATTACCTTACTTAATTTTCTTCACAGCTCTTATACATGGCTGCAGCTACTTTATTACTTTAATTGTTCTAAAATTTATTTACCACCTAAGCTTCACAAAAATAGGGACTTTGTCTATCTTTTTCATGGCTCTATCCCCAGAACTTAGAACAGGGCTTTACATAAAAACATTCATTCAACATTTTGGGATAGGAATTTGTTGATATCCCCTGAGATGGACCAACTAAACTCTCACTGCTGTTTAAAATGGAGTGGGGGCCTGTGCTGAGAGTGTGCCAGGAGCTGGGGAAGGCAGATAAGGAGGCCTCCAACTCGATGCCCACACACCAGGCCCAATATGGATTTGTTTCTGTTGGGTGAAGAATTCGGCTTATTTAAGGAAGCTGTAAGCTTTCGGCTCATGATTCCATCCTGGTGTCTAGCTTCTTCCTCTCCAACTTGGAGTGTGCCCAGCATTCAGAAGGAGGCTTCTCCTAATTGTACTCATGAGTGGAATGGAATCTCCTGAAGCAATGCCTTGCTCTCTTCTGTAGAAGGGACAGACAGCGTTTGCAGAGATTTCACTTCTCATGGTGGAGGAAATAAGATGGGAATGGTTAGAGGAAACTAGAAGTTAACTAGTTTTTTAACTATCCCCCAAAGAGTTATGATATAGTGGAATACTGTGGACATATTATCATTCATCCATTTTATATCATAATGTATAAATGTTCCTTATTACAAATCTTAATAGTCTCATTAGATGGGTATAAATAGAAAAACTGAATACACAGAAACACTTGGGTTCAGAAAGTTTAAGTGATTAACCCAAAACCATCTAGCTGGAGTTGGTATACAAGCTAAAATATCCAACAGCTCAAGCAGTAGAGCACCTTCCTCACAAGCACAAAGCCCCGAGTTCAAGCCCCACTACTGCCAAAAACCAAAATCCTCACACAAAATAAACTGTTCAGTTTCTAACCCCAAGACTTTCATATTTTCCTGTAGTTCATACATTTTCTAGAAGACAAATTGCTCAGAGGGATGGGTAGTTTCTGCACTCAAAGAATGAGAAAGCTCTGCCTGACAAAATTCTATGTTCCATAAATTGCAATCATGGAGCAATTCTATGATTTACCAATTGTATCTTAGTCTATTTTGCTATGAAGTCCTCACATTATCCTGAATAGCTAAAAACATCTCCTTTTACAGATTGAGGAAGCTGAAATTCATGGACACAAAATGATTGAGGCCCAAAGCTTAGAAAAATAGAAATTGGACCAGAGCACCTAAGTGTGAATTATAGCTTCACCACTTAACGGCTATGTGGCTTTTCACCATGCACGCAACCTTTCTCAGCTCCCTCGTCCACCCTGTATGCTTCTAAGGACAGTGGTCTTGTCTGTCACTGATGAGCAGGTCTGAAAGTTAGAGGTCTTTGTGACAGATCCTGCTAATTACCAACTAATATCCATCCCTTTTTGCACGCTCAGTTCTTCTTGACTCTTAGAGCCCAATTCTGTTCAGGCACCAGTAGAATACTCCTCCACCATTCTCCAAAATGGACCATGATTGGTCAGAGCCAGCTGCAGCAACTGAATTCCTGTGTGACTAACACTGCTCTGGAAGTTGTCTGATGACTTATTTCTGAACAATGAAATGAAAGAGGAAATTTGCTGGAAACTTCCCTGGTAAAAGACTACCTGTGATGGGCAGGGATTGTTGTTGTTTCTGTAACTATCCTCCTGCCTTCCTGCTTGAAATGAATCAGAACTTTAGATTAAGAAACTCAAGATATGAGAATTTTGGGGACATCTAAATGCAGATGTCTAAAAGTCATTTAAATAATCAGGTCTGGAATTCAGTGCTAGAGATGTAAATTTTTTATTGTAATTTTAAAATGATGTCATGTGCCCTACCAGATAATATTATTTAGTGCTCATGTAGCAAATACAGAAAAAGGAAGTCTAATTCATGAGTTTTGGGGCCTGGGATGAACTGACCCAAAGGTGAAAGGGAGAACAAGAGCAAGCTCAGTCCTGGAAGGAAAGTTTCACCACGTTTACCCTGAGAGTCACATGCTGCCGATATCCAAGGGTAGGGACTCAGAATTAGCTGTGAGATTGGACACTGTGGATATCACTGGTGATCTTCAAAAGAACAGAAAATAGCCTTGTGGGTGGAATTCCAGAAAGAGTAGCAGAGATGAAAGAGAAACAAAGGGTTTGGAAACTTATTTGGAAGAGTCTTGCACTAAAGGGTAACAGAGAAATGGGACAGCTTACCAAGCTGTTAGGTAAGGACATAATTCTTGCAGCTGTGGCAGCTTCTTTCAACAATGAAGAAAAATGCAGAAGCTTTGGCCAGAGATCTTACATTTTTGAGGTGCTGACTAATTATTCTTATGCTTTAAGCAAGATATTACTATCTGCAGCCAAAGGCATCCTGGCAGAAATGGCACTAAATGCATGTTTGCATCACTTGTAGGTTCCTGGTAGCACGGTGGTACAGTTTGAAGGGTGGGCATTGGAGTGAGTTTCTGGAAAGCCACTTAGCAGTTGTGTGATCTTAGGAAGAATATTTAACGTACAGGTGCCTAAATTTCTTAATGCAAATAGTGGGTATTATAATTGTTCTGAATTCCATAGGTACTATGGCATAATGCAGCCACCAAAATTCATGTATTATAAACGAGTTCCAATGCAAACGGTGCTGGGAATGGGGGTTTTTGAGGGCTCCACCCTCATTAATAGATTAGTGGCAATTGTGAAAGGAGTGGGTTCACTCTCTTCTGCCTCCTGCCATGTGAGTTCACAGTAAGAAGACCTACATGAATGCTAGCACCTTGATCCTGGACTTCCAGCCCCTCAAATTAAATTCCTGTTTTTTATAAGTCACCTCATCTCAGGTGTTCTGTAACAACAGCACAAAACAGACTAAGCAAATAGAATTATTTAGAGGACTAAATGAGATAATCCATATAAGGCACTTAACACAGTGATTTGAGTATTGTAAATGCTCAACAAATGTAAGTGGTTATTCTTGCTTTCTATTCCTTGACTTTGTGCCTTTGGGTTGTCATTCAACACCTCTGGTTAAGGAAAGTTCTTCAGCACCCCTTCAAAAGCTTATAGAAACCCAAGTAGTTCTACCCTCTCCACTAGAGCAGAAGCCTCTGAACAAAAATGACCTGGAATAAACTTCTAGATCAGGGATCGGGGCCCAGAAGAGGAACTGCTGAGCTCTGAGTGCTAGGCATTTTCCTGCCAGAACAATAGGGCAGCACAGTTCCCTTCAAAGCTGTCTTCCCTCCTCCCTGACCCGCCCCCTTTGATAGAGTTATTCAGTTGTTCATCACACCACAGTGGCCACAAGAATATCTGAGTTCCCTGCAAGCCTCCTAAGTGTATTTACTGCTGAGCAATGCTGCCTCAGAACAATTAAATCAAATGACAATTGTCAAGAGTGTTGGCAGTTCTTTGGCCTTTGATTGCCAGACTCCACTTCCTTTGTAGGTTAGCACCTGGAGCCTGTAATAACCTGCCTGATTCCCTGCCCTGTATTGCATCTGTCCCCTGCAGCTCTTGCCATTTTGTTCCAAAGTAGGCCTGACTTGCCTCAGACTCTGGAACTAACCAGCCTCTTGAGCAAAAGGGAAAAAAAAATCCTTGGTACAGAGCCTGGCTGAGGATCCCATCATGTTCTATACTCTAGTTCCACAGTGAGTCCAGGTCTTGTTTGTTCTGTTTCAGGAAACCTGGGTCTTTTTCCAGTTCGTTTCCATCTTTTCATCCTACTTCTGAGTTCCTTCTTAGACTTGACTTCTTCTGGGACCACCCGACCTCTACGTTCAGCTCAGATTTCCCCTGTTTTAATCTGAGGTATTCAGGCACCATATCTATTGAGCCCAGGCATTGATTTACAGGCATTATGAATTTTATTCTTTTTATTTCCCATGCCAATCATCTGGGGGAAATTGAGGCAGATAGAACCAATTACTTTTCCAAGGGAATAGGGATGGTAAGAGGGAGGGCTATGTTTTTGAGGCTCGATGTGCTTTTTTTAGGGTATAAGAGTCACCCAAATGATTTGACTCTTTCTTCTTCCCTCTTGCAACTCAGAAATTTCTATCTGATGGGTGAATTTTAGAAATCTGATTGGGTTTGTTCTAGTTGGAAGACAACTATACCTACAAGTGTAGCTGTAGGAGAATAGGAGAATGATAGCTCCTCTCTCTCTCTCTCTTTCTCTCTCTCTCTCATCTCCCAGTTATTCTTTGTTTTCCTGTCTTTTTAAAACTTGAATAATGCTATCTTTTTAGTCATGAGTAGCCACCTGGTTGTAAATGTAGAACTTTGGCCTATCAGGTTGGAGTAACTCCCTCTCTCAGACTTTAGATGAACGCCACTTTCATTCTATGATTAAATTTACCATGTGATTTTGGACACAAGCCCAACTAGTAATTACATTGTGCTGAGTTTTCCCATTCATCATCGTCCCTTGTGAGTGTGCCTTCCTTGGGAAGAAGCCAGCATGGTTAGATCTAAGTATGCCTTGAGTCCCAAAGACCAAACCTTTGATGAATTCCTGAACATCATACCTGTTACATTTCAGACTCAGTGGTTCAGAACTAAGTATAACACAAGGCATGAAGCACAGTCATGAAGGCCTTCCCAGCATGTAACAAAGCCTCAGCTCTGATATATGTATAATGAAATGCTAAGCATTTGCTCAAACATGACTTTAATCTCAGACAGGAAATTCCGACTGCAAACTTCCTCTGGATATTCTACAATGGCTTCAAATTTCTTATGTTTGGCTGAATAAAATGCCATCACTTCAATATGGGAAATACAAAGGCTTTTCAAAAGAATGTGTTACATGAGAAGTGTCCTTTTTATTTTTTTTAACACCAACAGTTGACTTTTAATATTTGATGTTTGAATTTGTAGTTTGAGATTTCTTTACATTAGCTCCATATACTTCAGTAGCCAGAGAAAGAAGAGAGAGCTTAGCTTCATTAAAAGAACAACAAAACGCCTTTGAGAAGTTGTTCTGGGTTGAGTTGGCTGAATGGAGAGGAAGTGGTGAATCTTAAATGAGGTTCCTCTGCATCTCAAAGACATCTTGCTTTTCAGAGCCTGAGGTATTGCTCATCTGTGTTGAGATTTCTCTTCAGATTTAGTCCCAAGCTCACTTTTAACAATGCTTGTGCAGGCTCACCCCATCCACCATTCCCGTGTTATTCTGTGACCCTCTTAGCACTTGCCTTTCCGCACCCCATTCATCACACTCAATTCCCGGAGAGATTTAGGATAAACTATTTCTAGCCAGATGCTCATGTTGATTCTAGGATGGAGATTCTGGCCTGAGTCCAGGCCCTGCTGCCTTCCATATCCCAGAAAAGGAAACTGTAGTGGGAAGAATATGGGGCTTGCAGGAAGATTTTAGTTATACCTCAGCCTTTCTATAACTTTGGGCAGAGTATTATTAGGGTGATGGTGTGTACTATAATAAAGCCTCAACTCTGAATGACTTGCTGTTGATGTAGTAGATGTCGTTCACTGAACAGTTTGACAGTTGTGCTTCATGCTATCGGGTAGCCTTCCATGTGGCAATTCCAGGACTCAGGCCCTGCCACCTTCAACTAGGCTGTCCAAGCTTCTTGATTCAACCTACATACATGGAAGTAGCATATGGAGAGGATTTGCCCACGTTTTAACCAACCAGCCTGGAAGTGACACACATTTCAACATCAAGATCTTGTCATGGAGTCCCAACCAGATGAAAGGTGAACCTTAAATGTAATCTTTTGTCTGCTCAGTGACTTTAAAGCAAACACTTGTACTATTGAAGAGATAATGCAATCTATGGTGGGTGGCTAGCTATCTCTAATCTTTTCTAAGCCTCCCTTATCTCAGCTGAGAAATGGAACTTCTAGAGATGTGAAATAAATTAACCAATGTTGCACAGTTGGTAAACAATAAGGTTAGTACTCAAATCAACATCTCTTAGCTCTCCATATTATTTTACCTCTCCTCACAGCATCACAATTAATAACTTTTCAGATCAGTGTAAGTCACTGCTTTTCCTTCTCCTCTCTACTTTTCCTTCACACCCTAATATGAAGCTTATCTAATATGAGTTCATATTCCATCATGAGTTGGAATACACTCAGCTATCTTTCTAAAACAAATAGATGATAGTGTGTAATGGTATCTTCCAAATATTCATATCCTTCTAGAACCTCAGAACATGGCCTTATTTTGAAATAGGGTCTTTGCAAACATATTTAGTTAAAGCTATCAAGGTAATCTTGTCCTGGGATTAAGGAGGGCCTTAATTCAGTGTTGGTTTTCTTATAAGAAAAGACACAGACAGAAGGAAGAAGGTCATATGAAGACAGAAGCAAAGACTGAAGTGATGTTGCCACCAGTCAAGAAATTCCAGGGCTACCAGAAGCCGGTAGAGGCAAGGAAGGATTCTCTCCTGGTGCTTTCAAAAGAAGTGTGGCCCTCTTGACACCTTGTTTTTTTTTCATTTTTGGCCTCCAGAAGCAGGGCACAATATATTTCTGTTGTTATAAGCCACTAAATTATGGTAGTTTGTTACAGCAGCCCCAGGAATCTTCTGTAGGCCCTGCCCAGGAGCAAATGGGGGAATTGTTTTTCTTATTTAAAGGGAAACTGGGAACAGCAATTGTCCAAAAATGCTTCAAAGCATGAGGTACACCTTTAATGTGTGATGTCATGTTCATCTTAGTGAGGCTCAGTATCAAATGAGAACTTTGTTTTAGGTGGTGCCACGGATTTGGGAAGAATCAATTGTTTATTACCCAGATCTGTATCTGAAGCATATCCTGATTCACTATAGTGGAGAGAGTGTATCCTGGACTTATGCTTGGCTTAAATCCCAGTTCTGCCACAAACTATGTATGGGACATTGGGTTATTCAGTGCCAAAGTCAGTAGATTTAAATGCTACAGTACATGAAAAGCATCCTTTATAGTGTGGACATATAGGAGGTACTGGACTGAGGTCAAGTTACCAGCTTCTTTCCTGTCTTTACCACCAATGTGGTTTAGTATTGAATTTGTACATATCCTACTCTCAGTATGCAAAGTCTTTGACATATTTGTAGTACCTGACAATATTGGTGATATGAATAACTGAATTTGCCTTGTCACTGGTCTAAGTTCTTCTCTTATTTACTTTGTATTCCATACAGACCTTTCTTTAAACTGGGCAAGAAAAAATGTTCAGTGAGTATTGTTTTGATTGAATTTTTATGAGAATGAGTGAGAATAGGAGGAAAGGTCTTTGGGTCCAGCAAGAGAAGAGCTTGAGATGAATTCATTTGGGTATTTTAATTGTGGAGGACTGCTGGTTCTCAGAATCTAAGCACTTCATTATGTTTTTAGTTTGTACATATATAGATTTATGAGAATCTGTTTCAAGGAATGTATTCAGGATCATTGACTCCAAAGAAATTGTGGAGCACAAACCATTTTCTCCTTGGAAGGACAGATTAAAAGGTCAGTACTTTAAAGCCAGTAAAATAATGCTTTTGCTCGTTTGCTCTTGCTTTTTATTTATTTATTTATTCATTTTGAGCACTCTCAGGGAACTCATTGGGACACTGAGCATCGTGGCAGGCCCTGTCCCCAGAATCTGGGGCTACCAGTTGCCTATGACTGTCCTTTCCACAGGGCCATGGCTTCTGTCCATCTGATTTGTCCCAGCATCTACTGTGGAACATGGCAGCTAGTGGGTGCTGACTCTTGACAATGCTGACGATAGTGGGTGGGGTTTCACCATGGCTGGCCAGGCAGATGTGGGAGTAGATGTATAAATTCCTAAGTTCATAAAAATTTGGATTGATCCCACTAGCACTTTCCCACTTTCAAAATAATAATACATTAGCAAACATTTGCAATCTTTATAATGGACAAGCATGATACCATCTTTTTCATTTAATCCTTATCATTGCAGCTGAGTTAGGTACCATCACTTTGTCAGTTTTAGTTTTACAGATGGGAAGTTGAGGTTTAGAGAGGTTAAAAACATGACCACTATTGTACTATACAGAAGGACAAAGTCAGACATTGAACCTAAGTGCTAATATGTTGGATCCTGAGAAGAAGAAAGGGACTGAGAGGCCCATATACAAACAATTTTGTGTCCCATGCCATAGTTAAAGTGGAAAATAAAAAACCACTCTATCAGAGTGCCCCAAAAACCATGGGAGAGGGGAACCCAGCACACATAGGGATTGATCAGTAATTTCTCTTCTTTACTTCCTTTCTTACCACAAGGATGTCACAAGAGCCCAAATGTGACAAGGATGTCACATTTGCTGCAGATTGTCTTCTGCCTTTTCTCCCTGGCTCTCTAATTCTTAGGGCTGGATCTGATTTGACCTCACATATGAGGGCCATAAAGATGGGAGTGGGAGTAGGGGGAGTCCAGCCAAGAGTCAAATTTGAAAATTCAGGGGACTTGACACACCAAGGTTTTCTCTCATGTCAGCTTGGAGTCCAAGTACGGTCATTTGCTTTTGAGTCTTCCACACTTGTCACCCATGATGGGAATTAAGAGATGCTAGCATGGGATCCTGAAACAACTGGTTTTGATCTTCACCTGAGTCCAATTCTCTGGGCCATTCAAGTCCTGGTCAAGGTGTCATTCTCTCCTCCTTGCAATCCCCAAGCACTGTGACTACTCAGCCCAGTCTTTGGGCAGGAGCAGCCTCACTTTGTAAGATGCAGCCTTGAAGTGGAGACAGAACAGAACTTTCCAAACCCATTGAAGACAAAGTGTTTCAACTCATCTTAGGGAAAGGGTGTTGGCATGCTCATGTTGCCAGAGGTCTCTTGCTCTGTGGTCTTTAGACCAAGTTTCAGCTAATAAAATCAAGGGTCACTTTGCTTTTGATTGACTAGACATTAATTGCCCTGTGCACATTTCACCATCAAGGGCTCAGCAAAATGACTCTTGACCATGAGTAGAAGTTAGAGCCAATGTGACACAGAAGTTAAGAGCATGAATTCCAGAGCTGGACTGTCCATATGTCCCACTAATTGACCTCAGCTTTTCTCATCTGTAAAAGGGGAATAATATGAGTATCTACCTCATGGAATATGAATGTTTTACCCTGTAAGGAGTAGGTGAATTATTTCATGTAAGATGTACTTAGATTGTATTTGTTACCGGGTAGTCAACAAATGTTAATGGATTATTATTGTGAGCATGAATGCAATTTCTAACTTGGATTTGGAATTCAAATTTGACCTGCTTCACAGCTTGCTCTGTACTTAGGAGCTGTGTAATATTTACTGAGTTGTTTAACTTCTCTGGGCCCATTTCTCCTTGCTTATAAAGTGAAGGTAAATGTTTCACCCTTGTTATACTTTCTCCCTTCATTTTTGCATTTGAGTTCTTCACCCTCATTCTTCCCAGTTGAAATACTAAGCTGAAACCAGAATGTGAAGTGAACAGCCTCTTCCCATACATATCTCTTCACATCCTGGCACCTGCCTGTGTCCCTTGCAGGTAACCATGAGAAGTTCTGGTTTACTTTGGGGTCACGTCAACCTAATACCATGAGGGCAGTTGGAGGTGAAGACTGGTAAGGGAGAGAAGATTCATGGTGGGGAGGTGTAAGAAGAAGTAAAATGCTTAGAAACAGAAGGGGGAAGAGTGTGAGGATGAAGAGAGAAAGGGTTGTGAGATTTGAGAGAACCGTTTGCCTTTTGTCTCTCCAAGTGGGTCTCAGGCTCCTTGCTATCCCCAACACTACCTGCTGGTTTTGTTTTTACATCTTACTTCATTTTGAAATGGAGTTGCTGTTTCCAAGGAGATCAAACATGCCATTCATCTTCTATTGAGATGACAGGAATCATGTCACTCACAGGAATTGAAAGAAGTTTGTATACAGCTATTGTATACTTTATGATGGCATGAGAAGAGAGCTTTGGCCTTGATCAGCCATGGCATCCTGGTCAGTCAGGCTTACTTAATATACTTGGCCATTCTTGTTCAGGATCTTGGTCTGAGGTCTGGTGTTCTGATCTCAAAGGGAAGGAGGGAGTCTTGATGAACAAGAGATAGTAGCCCTTGAGTCAGGGTATCATGATTTATTTGGAGTTCCAGCAAAATTAGTACCCTGGTTCAATTCCTACCATTAGGGTCTTAGGACTTAGCCTGCCTCCAAATCCTTCCATCCTCCTCTTCAGGAGGACCCATAAGTAGTTCACAGGGACTGACCAATGGCAGTAGTGTGACCTACAACATCCTTCCATGTCCTGGCATCTTCTATCTCCTCCCCATTTGACACAGAGCACTAAGTATCTTCTTAAGCTGAAGGGTCCTTGTCCTTTGCTTCCCTCCCTCTTGGTTACATATCACTCAATCTTACTGGATAGATCGTTAATTGGCTACTCTGTTACACCACCCTTCTCACTGGGACTTTGGTTCAAAGTCATTATTGTGTCCACACCAGGCTCTATCCTGACTTTATTTTTTTCTTCATACAGGCTTCTAATTTTCCTATCAGGGATACTGGGAGTTTATATGGTATCTATAGTGAAGTACTCAGGTACAATTTCTATGAGACCATGGTTATTTCACTCGCTGCCATATCTCCAGGACCTAGCAGACTACAGACAATATGGCCTCAGAACATGCGATGAGTAAACCAAATATTTCCCCAAATGTTTCTTTCCCTCTTAGCCCTCTGGTAGACTCATTCTTGCCTTACATTGTTAAAGATGAGCCTTGAATCTTCCTGGAACCTGTTTCTCACTCAAGTCTGATTGAGATGCTTTTTTTCTGAGCTTCCACCAGAAACTCTCTGTAACATGTGTCTGCCTGTGGTGCAGCAGTTTGATCAAAGTACATAATGATTTATTTACATGTCCATCTTGTGTAAGTGCCTTAAAAGCAGGGACAATCTTTTATTTGTCATGTTTAAATGAAAGGCAAAAAGAGTGACTTAATGTGGGGCCTTGGTTCTTGTTGCACGTGTGTTTAATCATTGTCCCCCCACTGTATGCTCCTTGGACTTTCGTGTAAATAGATGTTTAGTCTAGAATGTCAGAATATGCAGTGAGGACATAGTTTAGGCTGTGGTTTTGAGACTCAGTCCTATAGCATACAGATATCCTAAAAGTAATTTTAGGTGGGACATAGTTTGATTTAAACTCAAATAGAGCTGGAGGGACACAGTGCCTGGTGCACCTGTAGACAGAAGCTCTTGGCCACCACTGGGAGCCCAGCTTGGTCAGTCCTGATGATTATGCAATTGCACTTGAAGACTTCTGGTCTATGTGGCACCAGCAAGCTTTGCTCCTAGACTTGGTCTAGCTCTGGGCTCCCATTTGGGTAACAGAGCCCTTGTGGAGTTGATGTGACAAAGGCACTTCCTCGTATCCTAGTTCCTGCCCATGGCACAGCCCTTTGCCTGTGGCAAGGGTGGTGTCCATCTTTTTTACTGAAGAAATTCAACAAATAATGGAATTTCTGATCATAAAACCTATTCTTGCCGGGCAAGGTGGCATAAACTTGTGATCTGAGTACTTGGGAGGCTGAAACAGGAGAGTCATGAATTAGAGGCCAACCTGGGCTAACATAGCAAGTTCCAGGCCAACCTGGACTATATATAGAGAGGCCCTGTCTGAAAAATAAATTAATTAAAAATAAATTAAAAAAGATAAAACCAATCCTTGTGATAGGGACCTTGCTACCTTCTCTCAGGAAATCCAGGTCTGGACATCTCCTGGCTCTCAGATGCCCAATGCCATTTCTGCTGTGGTTATTGATTTTCCAAAAACTTGACCCAGGATCATCTCTGGGGCCTTGACCCACTTAGTCTGACCTGAGCATGGCAGATCTAGTTTTCCTCTTCTGCTCAGTTCCATCTCAGCGCCAAGGGGAAGAGGAATGAGCATCACATCTGCTAAGGGAAGAGGGAGCTACTTCTTGTCCTCACAGCCTTGATATCAGCATGGCCAGGGCAGGGTGTTCTGAACTCAGGGCACCTCTCTCTTACTGTGACAAGGTCAAAAATCCTGTATGTTTCCAGGGAGCACAGTTTTTGTTCCAGCATTCTCATGCCTTCTTGCCTCTATTTCACTCTCATAACAGCCTTAAATAGAAGGGATGGACAAGTGGTTTTATGTGGAAATGTGGTCAAGATGTACTGCATTTTTCTACTTTTTGCCTCTGATAATACAGCTGTTCTACCCGCATACACTGCTGTCTCCTTCCTTCTCCTCAGCACATTTTATCTTGAGGTCCACTTTAGGCCACTTTATTCTACTTGACTCATGGCCCACCATTCCATCCCCTTCCATTCCATCTGTTCCAAAGTTTTTCATTGAAAGAACACTAGTGTATTAGAAAATCACAGCTTTGGAATCAGATTTGGGTTTAAACCTCAGCTCTACCTCTTATAAACTATAACATCACACCCTTCAGCTTCTGTTACTTTTTTTTTTTTCCCCTTGGCAGTACAGGTACTTGCTAGGTAGACACTCTAGCACTTGAGCCATGCCAGCTCTTTTTGCTTTAGTGCCTTTTGGAATAGGATTTCACATTTATTCCCTGAACCTGCCTAAAGTGTGATCCTCCTATTTTCTGAGTAACTGGGATGACATGCATGAGCCACTGCACCCAGCTTTTTATTTTTTGTGATGGAGTCTCATGAGCTTTTTTCTTAGTCTGCCCTCAAACCACAATCCTCCTGATCTCTGCCTCATATAGGGAAGAGCCATGTCACCTGGCTATCAGTTTCTGTATTGGAAAATGTGGAGGACAGCACTTAATCAGTGGAGAAATCGTCAGAACAGAATGACAGGATGCAGGCAAGAGACAGTTACAAACTGCAAATGTACATGCACATTAATTACAGACTAGTATAATTATTATGGGGAACGCACTTTGCTAGTAGCCATGGGGGCATTTAAACCACAAAATATGGGGTCTCTGTATTCTGTTCTTGAAATTTGTACAAGTGTATGACATTGTACCCTTGGTAAATATATATGGCAGAGATGGGCATAGTGGCTCACCCCTGTAAAATTGGCTACTCAGGAGGCAGAGATCAGAGGATTGTGGTTCAAGGCCAGCACAGGAAAAAAATTCACGAAGCCCTATATCAGCCAAAAAGCTGTACCTGTTGGCACATTCCTGTCATCTCAACTATGTGAGAAGCATAAAATAGGAAGGTGACGATTCAGGTCAGCCTGGGCATAAATGTGAAGTCTTATCCCCGAAATAACTGAGAAAAGCAGAAAGAGCTGGGAGCTGGCTCCAGGGCTAGAATGCCTACCTAACAAGTACAAGGCTTTTAGTTCAACTCCCAGTACTGTCATAACATAGACGTAGGTCCTGCTCTCTCCTGGACAGCCTTGTGGAAGTTACTTCACATCTCCAAGATTAAGTTTTCTCATCTGTAAAATGAGGCTTCCATGGGAAACTCATGGACAGAAACAGGTAGAAAGCTATCACTGTATGTAGCCATTTTTCACCTGGTGTTAGGCTTGTTGTCCTCCCCACAGCCTGCCAGGAGACTTAGGATTTGTACATTATCTCATAGATTGTTATAGCCAGAAGGAAATTGTCAGGATGTTATTTTGAACACCCAAGCAGCCCTGTAGCAATCCCCTCCCTTCCTCCCTATGGATCTAATGTTTTAGAAGCTTATGTCTAATAAAATACACCTGTTAAGCAATAATGAATTTGTACTCATGCTTTGTAAAGACCAAAGGCATACCACAAAGAGACTTTCTGACGAGCATGAATTATTCAGTTTTCCTACACTTAGTGAATATAGTTAGAGTCTTAAGTTTAAAAAAAGAAAACTTGACAGTTCAGGTTGGCTGAGCAACCTCACCTGGGTGCACACAGTTTCCAATGGCTTTTGTGACACAACGTGCACACACATCCTTCCCTGAGAACTTGAGGACCTTGGAGCTGTATTTGGTGATGGACTTTGGGCCAGGTGACCAGCTGAGTGGTGTTTACTCTAGCTCACAAAAAGAGTGGGAGGAAAAGATCCTTAGATGGAAGCCCAAGTGTAATTACCCAAGCAAGCTAGGAAGCAGGCAGAGAGACTAAAACTCAACAACAGATTCACTCTTCTGGAACTTTATATTCAGTCTTCACAACAAACTTGTGTTATTGCTATTTTACAGATGAGAAAACTGAGGCTTAACAAGGTGTACAATGCACAGTGAGTTAGGAGCAGAGCTGGTCCTGCTGGTCCTGAGGTCCTTCTTATTTCTACTGTGCAGGCTGAAGCCCTACCTGCCATCCTGGTCTTTTTCATCTTTCCTTCCTGCCTGAATTCCTCCTCCCTCTTTCTCGTTCATTTTCAGGCTTAGCCATTCTTACAACAGAACCCCCAGGGTCTAAGCTGCTTCATCACAGAAGTACAGTCAAATTAGAGACCTTTGGAAATCACCATGGCTACAAACCTGACAGCTTCCCACTGTGGGCTGGGAAATAATTATTGTCAGTAATTAGAATTAAATTACTCCTGTCAAAACATACAAAATTGCAAAGCCAGCACTGAGACATCTTAGATCCCTTTGTCCCAAAGGTTGCTTTCTTTCCTAATAGAGCCCCATGTGGCCCTAAGAAATTTCCTCTCCATTCTGGACTCCAGGTGTGGTTCACAGTCATTAGGCACTGTCCTAATTCCCAGATACAAAACAAGGGGGTTTGGTTTCTGAACTCCTATTTTTCCAGACAGAGAAGTGGGAGAAAAGCTGGTGGTAATAACAGTGATCAGCTAGACACAAAAATGCAGCTTGAAGTGCAGTGGAATTCCATATTACAAGTCATGTTCAGATTTAGAAGATAAAACTATAAAAAAGGAAATCAATATCTCAAACCCCAATATGCAGTAGTGATTGGTATTCATATTTGGAATACTTTCTTCTAGGTAGTCTTTGTTCCATGTTTCTTTCTCATTACACACACATACACACACACGTGCATGTATGGTATATACATACACAGAAGATAATATTTCCCCACATTTCATCAGGATAAATCAAGAGGTGTGTTATTTTTATTACTAATTTTATTTCATTTTATTGACACAAGTATTTTTGAGGTGTAATGTGATGTTTTGATTCATACAGTCATTGGGCAATGACCACATCAGGGTAACTGGCAAATCCATCACCTGACACTTGTATCATTTCTTTATGGTGAGTCCATTCAAAAATCCTGTCTTCTAACTGTTGTGAGTTATACATTATTTTTAACCATAGTCACCCTTTTGTACCATAGAACACCTAAATTTATTCTACTCCCCCAAATGACTTACACTTGCCTTGGGAAACAAAAAGTGAGCCTTTGTTTCTCCCCAAGATGGGCTGTAGGCCTGGAACTCTTGAAGGAGAAGGGCTTGTCTATGGAGCTAAGCAAAATGGGCCTCCAGGGAAAAGAGATCAGAGGCACCTGTGACATTTTCTGTACTGATTCTGTCACTGAGCTTTTGCGTGACCTTAAGAAGAGGAACAACTTATCCACTCACCATCCTAGAAGCCAGATTCCATTTGATTCAGTAAAAGAGAAAAATTTGAGGGTTTTTTTGACCTCAACTTTGTGGAGTAAAGTTTTGCTTGTTACATTGATGTTCTCATTTGGAAATAATGGACCGATCAAACAGGGTTGTGTTCTGCTGGTTCTGCTGGGTTCTTGGACATGATAAGGGACCCACTTTCTTGTGGCATTTCTGGGCTTCTCCAAGTCTTTTAGTTGGATATTAGCCAAGCACAGTTAAGGACAATGATGTTGTCTCATGAAAGATAGGTCCTTTGGGAGCCTTCATGACTTTACTGTGTCTGTGTGGGAACTCCCTGGGCTAGTCATAGATTTGCTATCAGAGCTAAGCCCAAGACTAATGATGGCTACTGCTGTCACTTCTGCAAACCATAGGAATCATTAGAATCCTTAGTGCCACATTCACTAGTGAGATGACATTGTGAAGTTTACTTTCCTGCCAATGCCTCAGTTTCCACATCTGCACTACTGATATAACATGACCTACCTCAACAGGCAAGAGTGAGGATTTAATGAGAACAGTGCACAGCACAGTCATTGCTTAACACCAAATAACTGCTAGACCCTGTCTTTTGTTTCTGCCCCAAATGAAACTAATGAAAATCTTCATGTGCCTCTGATGTTCTAGTGAGAGATAGCAGGGCAATGGAAGCTTCTGGTGGCCTATTGTATTTTCATCCTTTTTCTCCCACCTAAAGCAGCCTCATCAACCACCCACATTCCTCCTATCACTTATCCTGCAGTCTTGTCTGTCATTTCCTCCTCTTTTCTCTCTATATTCTTCTCTAATATGAGGATGCACAGGTTCAAAGAAAATAGTTGGGTAATTATTTGATTAATATTTGTCTAGACTGCAGAGTAACTACATAGGGTTCACTTCTCTTTTGCTCCCAGCTGAGTTCTCACAACCTGGCACATGATAGGTGCTGAAGAAAGAGGCCAATGCATGAATACTGAATTGCAAATGAGAAGGATGTTATTATCAGGAAAGGCTTGAATCTTCTCTCTCATGGAAATGAAAACTATTTGGACACTTTTGCCCTTCAATTACTAAGAACCAACTAATTTGGTAGTTTTATGTTTATGAATCTATGATCCACACTGCCTTTTCTCCAGGTTCCCCTGTTAAAAATCATTCTTTTGGTGGTACTGGGGTTTGAACTCAGGGCCTCACTCTTGCTAAGCAGGTGCTCTACCACCTGAGCCACTCCACCAGTTCCCTGGTTCTCTTATTTAAATAGTACATATTGAATGGAGACCCAGCTAGGTTCTAGAACAGAAACTAGGTCATGTCTCTTGGGCAAGAGAGACAGGTGACAGGAGGAGCAGAGGGGCTGCATGCTCTCTTTCTCCTGACAGGGAGTGAGCCAAGGGTGGCCCACCTAATGAGCACTGGTCCTGGCCCCTCTGCTGTATGGTACAGATCCAGACAATCCTGGGAGAAGGACTTTCTCATCATTCTTGCTACAGATGTTCTTGTCCTTCTGTTAACTGGACGCTGGAGGTAATTACTGGCAGGAGTACAGTTCTGTGAGGTACATTAGGTCAGTGGAAAACTTCACTGGACCACAAATTGGGTCTCTAATTAAGCGGTTGCTGATGCAAAGAGTTCAGAAGTTAGTTGACGGGCTTGTTTCAACTGGAAGCTTCTTCCAGCTATAAGTGATCTAGTGGTGTGGAAGAGGAGGGAAGAGGACAGATAAAGGAAAAGGTTGAGCGGATGACAGTAAGGAACCCAAACAAAGGGGACTAGTGGGAGAAATGGAAGCAGGAAAGGAAGGAAGAAGGAAGAGAGGGAAGGAGAGAAGAAATAAGGCAGGAAGGAGAAAGGGAAAAAGAGAGGAAGGAAGGAAAACAGAAAGGAAGAGGGAAGGAAGAGAAGGAGGGATGGAGGGAAAAAGGGAGGAAGGAAAGAAGGAAGGAAGGGAAGGAGGGATGGAGGGAAAAAGGGAGGAAGGAAGGGAGGAAGGAAAGAAGGAAGGAAGGGAAGGAGGGAGGGAAGAAGGGAAGGAGAGAGGGAGGGAGGGGTAGTTACTCTGTCTTCACTTCCTATGAATAGAGCACAGACTTCATTTTGGAAGGCCTGCACACCAATCCTTGGTATAATGACTTTGCAAAACCATTTAGCAGTATCTACTAAAGGTAAACATATGCCTGATGTATGACTCAGGAAATCCATCCAAGGTTTCTGTTTCAGAAGAATGAACTCAAATGCCCACCAGAAGATGCGTTACAGGAACGTCCACAGAAGAACTGTGTACGAAGAAATATGTATCAGGCACATATTGGAAACAACAATGAAGGGCTGCGTGTGGCATTTCCTACAAAGGGGCACCATGCAGCAGGGTTCACAAGAAAGCCAGGGCTGAAAATTGCCAACAAGTGGTATTTTGACCAGCAAAAGAAGACAGGTAGAGAAAAGGTATTTCCTGTAAAACTCCATTCTTACTGAGTTCAAGAGCTTGTAAATTAATCCCTGGAGATCCGAGTCTGAATACAGGATACTTTTCATAAGGAGGTATAAACAGGAAAGAGGCATGGTGGAAGCTTCCGGAAGCTATCAGTGTTCCGTATTATCTTGTTCTGGGTGTGGTGACAGGGAAGGGAACTATGTAAAATGTACAAAATGTACTTTTACAAAAATGTCATAGTTGAATATTTGCATACTTCGAGTTATAATTCAATAAGAACATTTATTAAATAAGTTCTCTTAAGACTAAATAATATCCTGTTCTGTTTGGTTATACATATATTATGTATTATATTATATGTAATATTTTCCTTTCTTTGGCTAAGTAAGGAAGAAAATCTTTCACGTTTAGATAAATGCCTTAAGTGTTTGGTGAATTGCCTGCACAATCCAACCCTGGCTCCAATCGGAATTTTTGTTCTTATCTCACTTATTTGAAGAACCCTGTTGAAGAATATTTGAGCTCTTCTCCAGTTGTTTATTGCAAAGCCTTCTTCACTGTTCGTCATCTTTTCTCATCTTCCTTGAAGCTTGTTTTCCACTGGTGGCTTTTATGTAGAAAGGGTTTCTAGTTTTAAGTAATCAGTTCCATTAACCTTTCTTTTTATGTGGTTTTCTTGCTGCCTGCTTCTGTTTTCTTTCCATCTTCTTACTTGTGACAACCTGATAGTAGGCAATGAATCCGAGCAGCCATGTGGATGAGGGGAGACAGGCAAAATCCAGACTAGTGAGGCAAAGATCAAATCACACGTTTTTAGGTTGAGTGCAATAGACAGGAAGAGAAGCAAGCAGTGAATCATGCAGAGAGTTGTATGTTATGAAGGTCGTTTTGGCTGCTGGGTGGAGATAGATAGGACTGAAGCAAAACCAGGAGATCTGTGGTCACCTATGCAATGGTCCATAGGAGAGTGCTCTGGGCTGGTGGTGAGGTGTCAGCAGAGACTGAGATTGGGAAGCCTTGGGGACATGTTTCATTTAGCCTAGGTTCTCTGGGACTGGCTGAAGAATGGATATGGGGAGAGGAGAATGAGGTGGGGCTTGATGGAAAAGCCCTGACAACTAAAGGCAGCGGGGTACTCACCCATACAGTTGCCCCTAGATTTCTGGGTTCACATGTTTGTTTGCTTTTACTTTTAACTCTTTATCAACTCTGAATTTATATATGGTGGTCCAGTTGAGAGTGTAGTTTTATTCCCCTCACCCAATACTGAATTTCTCCTTTAGAATATATTGAATAATCTATTACTTCCTTATTGCTTTGCAAGGTCTGTGTGTTGGTGGTTATGAACCAGTCCTATTTTACAACCACAATCTTCTAATGCTCTCTTTTCATTTACTTTTATTGTATGATTTTGATAGTTGTGCATTTTGATTCATTTATTTATTCATAGGAAAATTATCACCTAATCACTCTTTTTAAAAAGTTCTTAGCTGTTTTCTCTCTGATCTCTTTTGTCTGTATTATTATTGCTTTTCCCCTCAGGTGAATTTAAGAATTCACTAATTAAGTTCCAAACAAATCCCATTAGGTATTTATTTGAGATTTCATTAAACTCATAAATTAATTTCAGAAGCATTAATGTACAGTTTTTCTCATACCTAATTTTTTCTATGTATTATAAATGTCCATTGTTCTTTTTCAGCAAATTTTTTTAGTATTTCCCATTGATTCTACTTATTCTGAGTAGTTTTATTCTACTCAGGATTCTGAGTTTTGGCTACCATTGTAAAATATCTTTTTGTAATTCTCTCATGGATTTTATTCATGTATATGAAATATGCAAATTTAGAAAATACTTATCTTCTATGAACTTATTTCACAAAGCTAGATTAAAAGATGTATATTTTAAAATTGATTCTCTGGTGTTTTATAAGGCCACAATTACATTATTGTACAAAATGATAATTTTGTCACCTTTATGACAATCATATCTCTTCCTGTTCATTCTAGTTGCATTGATAAGAATTTTCAGAACTGCACTAAATTATGAGGACAATAGGCTCTTATTTGCTGGCTTTTCCTCTAGCCTTAAGAGTTGGCTTTAGTTTTTTTCCTATTAAGGGTAATTTTGATAGTTGGTTTAAAATATAAAGTCTTGCTATGTTAATTAAAAAAAAATTCTCTGATTCCTAATTCCGCTCCCCCAAACTTGGGGATTGCTTTAAATGCTACTGACTGCTTTTCCTTCCCTTAGTAAAATTATTATTCTTATTTTCTTCTTAAATATAGCCATATGAAATGTTGCATTAACAGATCTCTTTATAATAAGTAAACTTTGCATTTCTTGGATGAGTCTTACTTGATCATTATGAATCATTCTTTTAATTTTGCTGCTGGATTTGGACTAGTAATATATTATTCAGGATTTTTGAATCTTCTGAATTTTATTGGAGATTTGTATTTCACTTTCACACTTTGGAATCAGGGCTGTGATGGCTGTACAAATGTAGGACATACTCACATCTCTCTATGCCTAGAACAATTTCTGCAGCGTGGGAGTTGGGGTCTGGAAAGTTCGAAAGCATACGTTCCAAGACAGTCTGGCACGGGAGATTTTGCAAAGTAATTCTTTGATAAATTCTTCAGTCTTCTATAGTCACTTATTTATTTGGGTTTTCGACTTTGCTTGAGTGAACTTTTCAAGTTTCTCTTTTCCCAGAATTGTTTTGCCTCCTTGAGATTCTCAAGTTTAGGCACATATAGATGTGTATAGTCTTAGTATTTTCTCTTCCTTATCAGCCACAAAATTTCTATTCTCAGTAATTTTTTTGTTTTATGTCAAAGATATCCATTTTATTCATAGTTTAAAGAACACTTTTTATATTTAAAAAGATTAGGAAATGTGTCTTATGCACTAAATTTCAAATTTCTATATAGATATTGTTAAGTTCTAAAACTAAAATAAACATTGTATTGTAAACTTGGGATGAGCAGAACACTACTTTAACCCAGACTGACTCTCTTCAAATATTGTCTCCCTCCTCTGCTGAGAAATCACCACACCTTTGAATAATGTACAAGTCACTACCATGTTTATTTAGGACACACGACCTTTTCCCCTAAAGAATATACTATCTAGCTTTGCTGTTTTTGAACTTTTAGTGAGTTGACTCATACTGTATGGTTTTTCTGTTCAGCATCAAGTTTTGAGATTCATTGTGATTTATGCATGTAGAGGGATTTTGTTTTTTCTGCAGTATGGATATTACATAATTATTTTGTCCATTTTGCTCTGCATGATCACTTAGATTGTTTCAAAGATTTTTCTCAGAAAAATGATGTTTCTATGGATATCCTTGCACATGTTTTCTAGTATCTGTGTGCAGGTTTTCCAGTTAGAATTTCAACACAGTCCCATGTTATTTTGAAGTTGTGGATTTGTTGATGTTAGAGTTTATATTCAAATAAAGAGCGGCATTGTTGGATCACAGGAAATTTGTGTAGGAGTTCCCAGCATGCCACACATCACCTCACATGATGATACCAAAGGATGATCTAGTGAGTGTTAAATCCTACTGGCATTTTAAAGATATGTTTATGTAATTATTACAATGGTCATTCATCCACAACATGGTTCAAAGTCAAAGTCTTGCTTTCATCTCTCCTCTCAATATATCCAGCTCTAAAAATCCCAACCAGAGTTAATCATCTGAGTTAGTTTCCATAACTTGATCCTTATAATACAAATGTAAAAAAATACATTTATGTTTTTACTTTCTTCCTTCTATATACAAAAATGTTATATTAGATATACCATTCTCCAGTTTGCTTTTTCACATAGCAGTATAATTTGGGGATCTTTATAAATCAATCTTAAGTAGCTAGATAATTTCTTTGGTTATTTTAACAGCTTATAATATTCCATTGTGTGGATTTACCATATTCAGCCTACTACTAATGGATGTTACATTGTTTTCAGCCTTTAGATTTTGAAAACAGTGCTGTAATAACTTATCATGTGTAGAATTTCATGGAATTAGTATTGCTAGGTCAAATGGTCTAGGCATTTGAAATATTTAGATATAAACTCTAAAATCAACAAGTCTGCTCCTTCAAAAAACTCTGTTGATATTTCTATTGGGATTATGTTAAAATTCTTCTATAAGAAGAATTTATAATATTGACTTTAAATTTCCAAAACAAGATAAATTTTTTTATTCCTACAAGTCTTTCTTAGTATACATTTGCATATTTTTGTTATCTATTTCCTAGTTATTTTATCTTTTTTATTGGGATTGTGAATGGGGCTGTTCTTAATAGCTGATGCTGAAATATACAAACAGTTCATTGTATGAATATGTGACAGATATATTAATTAGGTTAGTTGTGGTCTTCCAAAAAGCAGGTGCAAAGATAAGAATAAGACATGCAAGAGATTTATTAGTGGGAATGCTTCGAGAAGAGGGTGTCCAGGGAGGCTAGGAGATGCACTTGTGACACTGAATGAGAAGGGAAACTCAACAAGACTACTGAGGAGGAGTCCTGCAGCCAAAGGTATTCATCTGAGGTATTCCCATCTTCCATGTTTCCTAAAGGGAAACAGAAAACAGAGTTGTCATTGCAGTTGGTCTGAGGGCTGAAATTGTGCTCATTCTTTTTCTCTACCATCCATTCTAAGTTAAGTTTGCTCTTGCCTTTACAGGCCTTGGTGCCTTAACTTTAGTGTGACCTAAGCCTTTATTCCTGGGAAATATAAAACTTCAGTAATTATGTCCTCCTGCTAGTTAGATGAGGTAATGGGGGGTGGTGGGTCCCAAGGAGATGCTCAGTGGATTACCTTATTGTGTAAATGTAGCCCATCTCTTTGTGCTGATCAAGGTGAAGTGTCTCAGCCAGTCTAATGACTCCTCTGGTTCCTGACCATGGGGGGGCCAAAGCTCCCTGTTGGTAGCCATACCGCTTAGCCCAATGGAAACCTTGATATACCCTCTGGCAAAGGGAGACCAACTCTCTACCCCTGCAGATCCAGAGTTGAGAGAATGGGAAGCACAAAATACCCCAAGTGGGTCATTGGGAGTTATAGTAAATGGAGCTACTCCTGCTGCCAACTATTTTTCCATTTGAGGGTACAATACCATGCAGAGTTCTTTAATTTGACACGCATCTTGCATCCTGAAGAATGGTGCCCATCCTTCACAGTGCTCTCTTCAGCTGAGCTGCAGGAGCCATTGCAGTGTTTTATGAGGCTCCCCATCTCGGATGGTGCAGTGTGTTACAACCAGTGGAATGCATGGTCATGGGCCCACCCTCCACCTCCATCGCTTTGAAGTGCATTTCCTGGTCAAATGTTACTCTATGTGCGATTCTTTTCCTGGGGGTTAGGCATTCTATAAGCTCTAATCTCCCAGAAATTGATCTTCCTTAGTGTCTTTCCAACATCTGGAGGGTCTGACTTCAGCACACACAGGGTGATGAATTTCAGAGCACAGCATCTAGGCTATAGGTCAATTTTTCTCCCTATAGTCAGAGATCTAAGAGGTATGAATCAAGAGCACCAAACCAACTATCTTCCTGAAATTTCTTACAATGTTAACAGGTTTTTTCCCCCCAAATTAGAGTAATTTTTTTGGATTTACTTCTGGGTTAAAATAATATAATTTAAAAATAGTGATTGTTTATTTCTCTCATTTTAAAAGTTTTTTTGAACTTTTGTTAGGTTATATCATCTAGCCTTTCAAGTTTTGATGATAGCAAATGATCTTGTCTTATCTTCATCTTTTATTAGTCCATACATCCTGTGTTTATCTTTTACAAATTTTATATTTTTAATCCACTACCATGGTAGGCAGGTAAAATAGAATTTGGGGCAGCTACTGAGTCCTGTGTACCAACCTCAGATATCAGGCTTTTTTTTTTTTTTTTAAAAGTCTTAATTTAATGCTGTATTTTCTGAGCACATTTAAAATTTAATTTTATTGTGATAAGACTATTTAAAAGGAGATCTACCCTATTGAAATTTTAAGTATGCAATACAGTATTGTTAACTGCAGGCAGAGGTTGTACAGAACTCTAGAGCTTACTTATTTTGCTTAACTAAAATTTTATGATTGTTGAATAAAGAAAATATGGAATATACATGCCATGGAATATTACTCAGTCTTAAAAAAGAAGGAAATTCTTCAATTTTTAACAGCATGGATAAAATTTAAGGACATTGCACTACATGCAATAAGGCCGTCATAGAAGGGTAAATACTGCATGGTTCCACTTAATATGTTGTATCTAAAATAATCAAATTCCTAATAGGAAGAATGAAAGAGTGGTTGCCAGGAACTGAGGGGAGAGATGGGGAACAGATCATATACAGCTAGAAATTCCACAAAACTCACATATACCGAATGCAGCTGTCCTGCAGTTTAAACACAGCAAATACCATGCCACACCAGGTGATTGAAAGTTTGATGAAAATGTTTTTTTCTCTGTCATGGACCGTTTGCCACAGCAAACTCAAGAAAAGCTGCTGTTGTGGAATCAGCCTGAGCTGCCTGCACTCTGGATGCACCGTCGTGCTGCAAATGCCCTTTCTACCTTAATATTTCCTTGTTACTACAGACCAGTGTTCTTAGGCTGCAAAGCGCCGCAAGGGAATCCAGACTGCCAGCCCTCCTCCCAAAGGTTCTGATTCAGTAGATCAAGGGTGAAGACCAGGAATTTGCCTTTCTCACGGGCTTCCAGGCACCATTGATGCTGTGGGACTTGGGACTGCATGGACAGTCCATTACGGTGGACCTGGCACATGCTGGGAATAGAAAGTCAGCACCTGTACTTCCCGGTACTGCACAACTGTGTACTGACATTACTGCTGCACTGTCCTTTAAGAAGCCAGGGTGGCACTCACCTTTGCATATGGCTCCGTGTAGATGGAGCTGCATCTATTTGCCTATGGGTAAAGCTGCCACACGCTGAACTCACCAGCCAACACAGACTACTACATATTACCATGCAGGGCTTGAAGGGCCATGCCTTAGAAGTTAGAAGTGAGCTCATTGCAAGTCTACAAATTGCAAAGTCAAAATGCCCAACCTTACCGTTAAGTTCAGTGTTTAATGTTACATGTTCTGTAGCCCAATGCTACATGTAACACACGTGCATGTTAGATAGCTACATGGCTTTAAGGAAGAATATGTCCCTTTAATTCAGTTTAACACTTCTGTCTTTTACTGTGGGGCATTAGTTAATTTTTCTAAGTGGTAATTACTACATTTTGATTCATTCCTATTATGCTTTTTAAATGTATCTTCCTAACCATTCTAGCCATTTTAAGAGATTAATTATGTTTTCATCGACACCTACTTTTCCCTTTTAATTTGGAAATTCCTTACTTTCTATTCTTTTAGTAGTTACCCTAGAAGTTTTAACTTACTTATATACAACTCAGTCAAGAGTTAATCAGCACCTTGATTCTCCTCTGCATCATGCAGAATAACCTTTACTTTCCCTCAATTTTTATTTGATTGTCAGCAAAGATTTGCCTTCTATGTTGGCTATTTTGATTTGACCATCACACACTGTGTACATGTACCAAAACATTAATTGTGCCCCCAAAATATGGACAACTATTATGTGACAACTAAATATAAAAATAAATAAAAATAAAAAGTTGGCATTGCTATTTTTTTGGTGGGACTGGGGTTTGAACTCTGGGCTTTGTGCTTGCAAAGCAGGTTCTCTACCACTTTACCCACACCTTTGGTCCATTTTGCTCTGGTTATTTTAGAAATGAGGGTCTTGCTAACTTTTGCCCAGGCTGGTCTTGAACCACAATCTTCCTGATCTCAGCTTCCCAAGTAGCCAGGATTACAAGTGAGCGCCTGGCTCACCTGTTTTGTATCTCCAGTGTTAGGGGTGGATTTGCACAAAGGTTGCGAGAAATTTTACTTGTTCCTGAAGTTAATCATTAACTCATGTTCTTATAATTCCAATAAAATCTAAAACTTTATTTGATCTTCAATGAAAATGCCTTAAATTTGCCAAGGTGTTTAGGGTTATACATCCTAGCTGTCAGGGATTTGGAAATATTATTTATTGTCTTCCTACTTCTACTCCCACCGAGAGAAGGAAAACAGTTATCTGATTGTTATCCTCCCTGTAGTGAATTCTCTCTTTCCACTGTATTTTAAGATGTTCTTGTCTTCCATTGTTGTGCATAAATGCAGGTGTTAGTTTCATTCATCTTAATCATGTTTCGTCATACCTTCTCATTCCAAACTCTAGAGTGCTATAATTATTTGAAAAAAAAATCCAGCCGTCATGTCTTCAAATATTGCACCTTCTCCACTGTCTTTAAGATCTTCTTGTGGAACAGATTAGACACATGTTAGATGGTCTCATTTTTTGCTCTACACTCAAAAACTTCTTTTTCGTGCTGTTTTCTCTCGGTTGCTCTGTGCTAATTTTATGCAGTTTTGCATTATTTCTTCAGTTCTACTTTTTTGATTTACCAATCCTCTATTCAGATGTGTTAATGTACTCTTTAATTTGTCTAAAGGTTTCACTTCTTATTATGCTTCATGCATTCTTTCTCCAGAAGCTCTTTTTGGTTCTTTTTACAATCCACTTTTTTTGTGATGGTCTTATTTTCTTATATTTTCAGCAATTTTTTCTTTGTACTGATAATTAGTCCTAAAATGAGACAATATATGTAATATCTAATCATTATTTTCCAATGTGATATACATAACATAAAATTTACCATTTAACCATTTCAAGTGTCAAGTTCTCTGGTATTAAGTGCATTCACTTTGCCATGCAACACACACCACCGTTCATTTCCAAAACTTTTTTTACTCTTCAGACAATAACTCCCCATTCTCTCTTTTCCATAGCCATGGGCAAGCAGCAGCCTGTGTGTATCAATTTAATTACTTTGGGTGTGTTTTAAGTGGCATTGTACTGTATGTGTCTTTTTGTATAAGGCCTATTTCACTTACCATAGTATCTTCATAGTTCATCTATATGGTAGCATGTGTTGTAGTTTTATTCCTTTTTAGAGTTAAATAATACTCTATTATTTATACCATATTTTGTTTATCTATCCATCCACTCTCCATTGTATTCCATTGGTCTATATGTCTGTCTTTATACCAGTATCACGTTGTGCTGATTACTGTTGCTTTGTAGAAGGTATGGAAAGCAAGTATTTGTTTTCCAATTTTGGTTTTCCTCTTTAAGATTGTTTTTAACTATTTCTATTTTTGTTTTTTGCAACACTGGGGTTTGAACTCAAGGCCTCATGCTTCCTATAAGCAGGCAGTTTACCACTTGAACCACTCTGCCAGCCCCCATGAATGTTAGGAAGAAATGATTCTATTTCTGTAAAACACGGTCTTTGAGATTTTGATAGGAATTGCATTGAACAGTCATTTTGAATTCTTTGGCTTTCAGTTAATTAAATATCCAATTATATATTACCTACTTGATAATTCTTATGTCTACCATCACAGTGTGTGTGTGCGTGAGTTGTTGTTTCACATCATGGTTGCTTCATTCCTCATTAGGTCCTGTGATTTATAATTTTGAGGTCATGTTCTCTGAAACTTTATCTATGGGAGTTTTTGAAGTAAAAATTTAAGGTGCATTTCTCCACAGAGAATTATATTTGCTACTGCCAGTGGCAGTGTTCATCAGTCCAGGATACTTTATAGTCTGTCTTCTTTTTTGAGGGCAGTGATCAAAATAGTTAAAATTCATATAAGGTAAGGATCCCCTGGGTGACCCAAGTTTAAGAGAAACAAGAATCTGTGTTATATAATCCATATATATATAATCTGGAAGAGAAAGAGACAGAGAGAGAGAGAGAGAGACTCCCGTGAGAGGGGGATGGATTTATGCAACGGTCTCGGTTATGCATGTGCCTCAGGTTTGTCTTCTGGTTATGTGTCTTATCCCCCAAATACATAGAACCCTTAAAATCCAGTCAAAGTCACGAGGGGGTGACACAAGAAGAGCAAGTCTCACTTGCCTCTCTGCCTTTGCTTTTTGTATTTAGTTTTCTGTCATCTAGGACTGTGTCACCTCCTAGCCAGCGACAGCCTGCATTTGAAACCCCAAGTCCCAAATTTTGTGTGTTGTTCTGAGCTCAGTCTGAATACCCACTCTTGTCATATTCCCTGTATTGAAAGTCTGGGAATAACTTTCAGAATTTAATAAAAAATTCTATTTTTTTTTTCATTTTTCTTTTATTATTCATATGTGCATACAAGGCTTGGTTTATTTCTCCCCCCTGCCCCCACCCCCTCCCTTACCACCCACTCCACCCCCTCCCGCTCCCCCCCTCAATACCCAGCAGAAACTATTTTGCCCTTATCTCTAATTTTGTTGTAGAGAGAGTATAAGCAATAATAGGAAGGAACAAGGGGTTTTTCTGGTTGAGGTAAGGATAGCTATACAGGGCATTGACTCACATTGATTTCCTGTGCGTGGGTGTTACCTTCTAGGTTAATTCTTTTTAATCTAACCTTTTCTCTAGTTCCTGGTCCCCTTCTCCTATTAGCCTCAGTTGCTTTTAAGGTATCTGCTTTAGTTTCTCTGCATTAAGGGCAACAAATGCTAGCTAGTTTTTTAGGTGTCTTACCTATCCTCACCCCTCCCTTGTGTGCTCTAGCTTTTATCATGTACTCATTGTCCAATCCCCTTGTTGTGTTTGCCCTTGATCTAATGTCCACATATGAGGGAGAACATACAATTTTTGGTCTTTTGAGCCAGGATAACCTCACTCAGAATGATGTTCTCCAATTCCATCCATTTACCAGCGAATGATAACATTTCGTTCTTCTTCATGGCTGCATAAAATTCCATTGTGTATAGATACCACATTTTCTTAATCCATTCGTCTGTGCTGGGGCATCTTGGCTGTTTCCATAACTTGGCTATTGTGAATAGTGCCGCAATACACATGGATGTGCAGGTGCCTCTGGAGTAACAGTCTTTTGGGTATATCCCCAAGAGTGGTATTGCTGGATCAAATGGTAGATCGATGTCCAGCTTTTTAAGTAGCCTCCAAATTTTTTTCCAGAGTGGTTGTACTAGTCTACATTCCCACCAACAGTGTAAGAGGGTTCCTTTTTCCCCGCATCCTCGCCAACACCTGTTGGTGGTGGTGTTGCTGATGATGGCTATTCTAACAGGGGTGAGGTGGAATCTTAGTGTGGTTTTAATTTGCATTTCCTTTATTGCTAGAGATGGTGAGCATTTTTTCATGTGTTTTCTGGCCATTTGAATTTCTTCTTTTGAGAAAGTTCTGTTTAGTTCACATGCCCATTTCTTTATTGGTTCATTAGTTTTGGGAGAATTTAGTTTTTTAAGTTCCCTGTATATTCTGGTTATCAGTCCTTTGTCTGATGTATAATTGGCAAATATTTTCTCCCACTCTGTGGGTGTTCTCTTCAGTTTAGAGACCATTTCTTTTGATGAACAGAAGCTTTTTAGTTTTATGAGGTCCCATTTATCTATGCTATCTCTTAGTTGCTGTGCTGCTGGGGTTTCATTGAGAAAGTTCTTACCTATACCTACTAACTCCAGAGTATTTCCTACTCTTTCTTGTATCAACTTAAGAGTTTGGGGTCTGATATTAAGATCCTTGATCCATTTTGAGTTAATCTTGGTATAGGGTGATATACATGGATCTAGTTTCAGTTTTTTGCAGACTGCTAACCAGTTTTCCCAGCAGTTTTTATTGAAGAGGCTGCTATTTCTCCATCGTATATTTTTAGCTCCTTTGTCAAAGATAAGTTGCTCATAGTTGTGTGGCTTCATATCTGGATCCTCTATTCTGTTCCACTGGTCTTCATGTCTGTTTTTGTGCCAGTACCATGCTGTTTTTATTGTTATTGCTTTGTAATATAGTTTGAAGTCAGGTATTGTGATACCTCCTGCATTGTTCTTTTGACTGAGTATTGCCTTGGCTATTCGTGGCCTCTTGTGTTTCCATATAAATTTCACAGTAGATTTTTCAATCTCTTTGATGAATGTCATTGGAATTTTGATGGGAATTGCATTAAACATGTAGATTACTTTTGGGAGTATAGACATTTTTACTATGTTGATTCTACCAATCCATGAGCATGGGAGATCTCTCCACTTTCTATAGTCTTCCTCAATCTCTTTCTTCAGAAGTTTATAGTTTTCCTTGTAGAGGTCTTTCACGTCTTTTGTTAGGTTTACACCTAGGTATTTGATTTTTTTTGAGGCTATTGTAAATGGAATTGTTTTCATACATTCTTTTTCCATTTGCTCATTGTTAGTGTATAGAAATGCTAATGATTTTTCTATGTTGATTTTATATCCTGCTACCTTGCTATAGCTATTGATGATGTCTAGAAGCTTCTGAGTAGAGTTTTTTGGGTCTTTAAGGTATAGGATCATGTCGTCTGCAAATAGGGATATTTTGACAGTTTCTTTACCTATTTGTATTCCTTTTATTCCTTCTTCTTGCCTAATTGCTCTGGCTAGGAATTCCAGTACTATGTTGAATAGGAGTGGAGATAGTGGGCATCCTTGTCTGGTTCCTGATTTTAGAGGGAATGGTTTTAATTTTTCTCCGTTAAGTATAATGCTGGCTGTAGGTTTGTCATATATAGCTTTTATAATGTTGAGGAACTTTCCTTCTATTCCTAGTTTTCTTAGAGCTTTTATCATGAAATGATGTTGGATCTTATCAAAGGCTTTTTCTGCATCTATTGAGATGATCAAGTGGTTTTTGTCTTTGCTTCTGTTAATGTGGTTTATTACGTTTATTGATTTTCGTATGTTGAACCACCCCTGTATCCCTGGGATGAAGCCTACCTGGTCGTGGTGAATGATCTTTTTGATGTGTTGCTGAATTCGGTTTGCCATTATTTTGTTGAGGATTTTTGCATCAATGTTCATTAAGGAGATTGGCCTATAGTTCTCCTTTTTGGAGGTGTCTTTGCCTGGTTTTGGGATAAGTGTAATACTGGCTTCATAAAATGTGTTTGGCAGTTTTCCTTCCCTTTCTATTTCATGGAACAGTTTAAGGAGGGTTGGTATCAGTTCTTCTTTAAAGGTCTGATAGAATTCAGCAGAGAATCCATCAGGTCCTGGACTTTTCTTTTTGGGGAGACTCTTGATTGCTGCTTCAATTTCATTTTGTGTTATAGGTCTATTCAGGTGATTAATTTCCTCTTGGTTCAGTTTTGGATGATCATATGTATCTAGAAATCTGTCCATTTCTTTTAGATTTTCAAATTTATTTGAATATAGGTTCTCAAAGTAGTCTCTGATGATTTCCTGGATTTCCATGGTGTTTGTTGTTATCTCCCCTTTTGCATTCCTGATTCTACTAATTTGGGTTTTTTCTCTCCTCATTTTAGTCAGGTTTGCCAGGGGTCTATCGATCTTGTTTATTTTTTCAAAGAACCAACTTTTTGTTTCATTAATTCTTTGTATGGTTTTTTTGGTTTCTATTTCGTTGATTTCAGCTCTTATTTTTATTATTTCTCTCCTTCTATTTGTTTTGGGATTTGCTTGTTCTTGTTTTTCTAGGAGTTTGAGATGTATCATTAGGTCATTGATTTGGGATCTTTCAATCTTTTTAATATATGCACTCATGGCTATAAACTTTCCTCTCAGGACTGCCTTAGCTGTGTCCCATAGGTTCCGGTAGGTTGTGTTTTCATTTTCATTGACTTCTAGGAACTTTTTAATTTCCTCTTTTATTGCATCGATGATCCATTCTTCATTAAGTAATGAGTTATTTAGTTTCCAGCTGTTTGCATGTTTTTTGTCTTTACTTTTGTTGTTGAGTTCTACTTTTACTGCATTGTGGTCAGATAGTATGCATGGTATTATTTCTATTTTCTTATATTTGCTGAGGCTTGCTTTGTGCCCTAGGATATGATCTATTTTGGAGAAGGTTCCATGGGCTGCTGAGAAGAATGTATATTGTGTAGAGGTTGGATGAAATGTTCTGTAGACATCTACTAGGTCCACTTGGTCTATTGCATATTTTAGATCTTGGATTTCTTTATTGAGTTTTTGTTTGGATGACCTATCTATTGATGATAATGGAGTGTTAAAGTCTCCCACAACCACTGTGTTGGCGTTTATATATGCTTTTAGGTCTTTCAGGGTATGTTTGATGAAATTGGGTGCGTTGACATTGGGTGCGTACAGATTGATGATTATTATTTCCTTTTGGTCTATTTCCCCTTTTATTAGTATGGAATGTCCTTCTTTATCTCGTTTGATCAATGTAGGTTTGAAGTCTACTTTGTCAGAGATAAGTATTGCTACTCCTGCTTGTTTTCGGGGGCCATTGGCTTGGTAAATCTTCTTCCAGCCTTTCATCCTAAGCATATGCTTATTTCTGTCGGTGAGATGAGTCTCCTGTAAGCAACAAATTGTTGGATCTTCTTTTTTAATCCATTTTGTCAAACGGTGTCTTTTGATGGGTGAATTAAGTCCATTAACATTAAGTGTTAGTACTGATAGGTATGTGGTGATTCCTGCCATTTAGTTATCTTAGTTGTTTGAAGGTTTGATTGTGTGTACCTAACTTGATGTTACTCTCTACTGTCTTGCTTTTTCTTATCCTGTGGTTTGGTGCTACCTGCCTTTTCATGGTTAAGTTGGGTGTCACTTTCTGTGTGCAGGATCCCTTGCAGAATCTTTTGTAATGGTGGCTTTGTGGTCACATATTGTTTTAGTTTCTGCTTATCATGGAAGACTTTTATTGCTCCATCTATTTTGAATGATAGCTTTGCTGGGTAGAGTATCCTGGGGTTGAAGTTATTTTCATTCAGTGCCCGGAAGATCTCACCCCACGCTCTTCTTGCTTTTAATGTTTCTGTTGAGAAGTCTGCTGTGATTTTGATGGGTTTACCTTTGTATGTTACTTGTTTTTTCTCTCTTGCAGCCTTCAATATTCTTTCCTTAGTTTCTGAACTTGTTGTTTTAATGATGATATGTCGTGGAGTAGTTCTATTTTGATCTGGTCTGTTTGGTGTCCTGGAGGCCTCTTGCATTTGTATGGGAATATCTTTCTCTAGATTTGGGAAATTTTCCGTTATTATTTTGTTGAATATATTACGCATTCCCTTGGCTTGCACCTCTTCTCCTTCTTCGATGCCCATGATTCTCAAGTTTGGTCTTTTGATGGAGTAAGTGAGTTCTTGCATTTTCTTTTCACAGGTCTTGAGTTGTTTAATTAATAGTTCTTCAGTTTTTCCTTTAATTGCCATTTCATCTTCAAGTTCTGAGATTCTGTCTTCTGTTTGTTCTATTCTGCTGGATTGGCCTTCCGTTTTGTTTTGCAGTTCTGTTTCGTTCTTTTTTCTGAGGTTTTCCATATCCTGGCTGTTTTCTTCTTTATTGTTGTCTATTTTTGTCCTGAGTTCATTTATCCATTTATTCATTGTGTTCTCTCTTTCACTTTGGTGTTTATACAGTGCTTCCATGGTTTCCTTTATTTCTTCTTTTGCTTTTTCAAATTCTCTATTTTTATTGTCTTGGAATTTCTTGAGTGTCTCCTGTACATTTTGGTTGACCCTATCCAGTATCATCTCTATAAAATTCTCATTGAGTACTTGTAGTATGTCTTCTTTTAAATTATTCTTGTAGGCTTCATTGGGTCATTTGGCATAGTTTATCTTCATTTTGTTGGAGTCTGGCTCTGAGTTTCTGTTCTCTTCATTCCCCTCTGGTTCCTGTACTAATTTTTTGCTGTGGGGAAACTGGTTTCCTTGTTTTTTCTGTCTTCCTGTCATTGTCCTTGGTGTTGTTACTGTCCCTGTACTGTGTGTAATTAAATATTTTCTAGCTTGTAATAATAACAATGGTAATATTGAGAATGGAAGAGTGAGGTGAGATGGAAAGCAAGTAGTTAAAGAGAAGGGGAAAACAAATATACAGACAAGAGGGAGAAAGCAGAACAAGGTATCAGATAAGAGAGTTTCAAAGGTATAAACAGGGAGTGTTAGTGTACTAATCGACAGTAAGCTGAACAGACAATAGAGTGACAGAGAGAGGATTGAAAATCAAAGATAAAAAATAAAAAATAAGTATATGAAAGTAATATCTATTTATAAAAATGAATTAAAATAAAATGGAAAATAGAAAATTAAAAAAAAAAAACAAAAACAAAAAACAAAAAACCAAAAAACTTCCAAGTTTATATGCAATGCAATTTCAGTCTTAATAATTTGGATGTCCGTCTCAATCTCCAGTCCTGGAGTTGGTGCCTCAGATGTTGTTCTGTAGTTGTCTCATCAAAGGGGATGCATAAAGTAGAACAAAACTACACTCACACACACACAGAAGATAAAAAAAAAAAAAAGTCCCACCAAGTGTCCCCAGTTCAAATGCAATACAGTTTCAGTAAGTTTTTCGGCTTGCAGGTGTAATTCGGTTGTTCTCTTATCAAAGGTAGGGAGAAAAAGAAAAAAAAGCGTCTGGAGGCAGTTCTGAGAGTGGTATCTGCAACTGTGGCTTGCCTGCCTGCTGCTCTCAGCCTGTAGCTGGCGGCGTTATTTATGCAGATCTCTGGGGTGAGCTTAGCACTCACCTGGTCCCACAGGCTTTGTTTGCTCAGAGTTCTCCTGTGGGGGGGGGGGGGCTCTGCTACCGGCTTTTCCCTTTCCAAGCACTGGGAAAGGTGACACTGCCCCGCGTTGTCAGGCCTGCGTGTTTATTTACAGTTCACGTGGGAAGTGGGTCTTCCCTCCTCTCACAAGCGTCCCCGCTCCTGGTTGCTGGCGCGCCCCGCTCCCGCCAGAGCCTCTCCGGCCCGCCCGGCTCATTTATTTACAGTCCCGGGAAGGATTCCCTTCCCCCAGTCTTCAGCGCTCAGGGCGCCCCACCCTCTTTCCAGCGTCTTAACTGTTCTTATTGCTTAGTACTCAGTTTCTCTTTTTTTCCCGGGTGGAGGTCAGTCTGTCCAGGGGGCTATGCTGCTCTGGCCCAGGCTTGTCTGTGGGGGAACCGCGGTACCATGAAGCTCACCTGGTCCGCGTCTTCCCACGCCGGGCGCCGGCCACTGGCGGCCCCCGGGGGCCTCCTCGGTTCTCCGTTTAACGTGAAGTGGAGATTCTCTGTGCCGGCTGGAGATGTGGAGGAGTCAAAGTTATGCCTTTTCTCGGTGATTATGCCTGCAAAGTGTGTCTCCAGCGTCTCTCCAAGATTTCACTATAGGAGGCTCGCTTTCTGCTTCCTACCTCTAGCCGCCATCTTGGAATTCTCCAAAAATTCTATTTTATTTACTTGTAATTCACAAATATCTGTTTTTAATATCATTTCCTCCTTTCTTCATGTTGATTTTGGTGTTAGTGTCTTTTAAAATTAAATACTTAGTAACGCTAATTGCCTTCTTTTCTGTTTAATAATGAAAGCTTTTATGGGATTTGACTTTAGGTAAAGGATAACCTTTCCACATTGGTTTTGATAAATATTGTTCTTATTTTTGCTATTTTCTAAATAGCATATAATTAAAATTTTCTATTTCTTCTCTCAACCAACCCTTATTTAACAGAATGTTGTTTAATTTCCCACTGATTTTCTCACATTGTTTTGATTACATTTTGTGATTAATTTCTGGCTTTAATGCAATGTTGCTGGAGAATATGGCCTATACAATTTCTACCATATAATTAAATTCTGTAAATATCACATGAATACTTACAAAGATGTACTTTCTGTTAGGTGTTAATATAATTATATATCCCCTTTTATTAATCTTATAATACTGTTTCATTTATTAAATCTCATATGCCCTCCTTCACTTTCTATTTTTCAAAAGATGGATAAAAGTATATTAAAATATTTTGTACACCAATTGTATTTTTATAAATATCTCATTTCATGCCTAAAAGGGTTTTTTTCATATTTTTGTCTTATTTCTAACTCTTTAACATGCAAGATTCTTTTATCTTCATCCTGGAATTAATTTTTTCCTCAATTCAAAATGACCTTTTGGAATATTTTTCCCTTGAATTCTACTTTTTCTGATGTTGTTGTTATCAGTTTTGGAGACTTTTTGTTTAAATTTACTCAAATCTTCCTCTTCTTGTCTTTTCTTGAAATATAATTTATATGCTTGTCATTTACCTATATAAAATGTACAATTAAACACTTTTAGTATATACACAGAGATGTGCAACCTTCGATGCAATAAACTTTAGAATATTTTGTTAATTCCAAAGGAAAACCTATATCTGTCAGTGGTTCCTCGTCATATCCCTCCCCACTCTCGACTACTAAACCCTACAAACCATTTACCAACTCTGATAGATTTGCTTAATCTGAACAGTTCATATGGATTGAATCATATGATAAGTGGCCTTTTGTGAGTGGCTTCTTTTACTTAGCATGATGTTTTTAGGTTCATCCATGCTGCAGAGTGCATCAACCATTGTTCTTTTGTATTGTTGAATATTCCACGATATTGGCAACACATTTTATTTATCCATTTATTGGTGATGCACAATTGAGTTCTTTCCACATTTTGGACCTTTGAATAATGCTGAATTGGACATCTTTGTGCAACTTTTTGTATGAACATATGATTTTATTTCTCTTGGGTTGAGTATATTCCACATATGAAATGTATTTTACCTTTGTTTTAATCCTTTGAGGAACTGCCAAGCTGTTCTTCAAAGAGGCTGCAGCATTGTACAATCCCATCAGCAGTGTACGTGGGTTCCACTTTTCATCCTAGTCTATGCTATTGTGTATCTTTATGATGGTAGCCATTCCAATGGATGTGAAGTTCTGTCTTTGTAGCTCTCATTTGCAATTCTCTGATGACTATTCTCTGAAGAGATAGCGAGCTTCTCTTCAGGCATTTAGTGACTATTTGCACAAATTCTTTGGAGAAGTGTCTATTAGACCCTAAGCCCAGTTTTTAGTTATTTATTTGTTTTTTGAGTTTTAAAATATGTTCTTTATATATTTTGTTCTATTTTTATTCTATTATTGTACTGGAGGTACATTGTGACATTTACAAAAGTTCTTAGAATATATCATAGTTAAATTCACCCCCTCTATCATTCTCCTTTATCCCTCCCTAACCTATTCCTGAAATAGTTTTGACATGTCTTGTTTTTCTATTTTCATACATGAGTACATAATATTTTCACCACATTTGGCCCCTTTCACTCTTTCTTTATATCCTATCCCCTCCCACTGGTACCAACCCCCAAACAACACCTGTTTTACCTTCCTAGTCTCCATTTTGGAAAAAAAGACATTTTTGTTTGTTTACGATAGCTTAGAATTTCCATGTGACATCTCTATGTATGTATGCATTATAACTCAAATTGATTCATGCCCTCCCTCTGTTTTTCTACTTTCTACCTTAGTCCCTTTTCTATGGCTATTTCAACAGGTTTAGAAATTCTGTATTCATTCTTGTATTTAAAGTGCATCAACCACATTCACCTTCTTTTACCCTCCTTCTCTTGCATATGACTCCCCTTAGTGTGACCTGTTTTTCATAATATTGCTTGTATTTGTATTGTGTCTATTTCCCACATAGAGAAAACAGGTGGCCTTTGTCTCTCTGAGCCAAGTTAACTTCATTTACAATCATATGTAATTTGCAAATATTTCCTCCCATCCCATGGGCTGTCAGTTTATTTTCTAAATGATGCCCTTTGTAGCACACATATTTTCCATTCAGATGAAGTCTAATTTATTTTTTCTTTTGTTGATTATGCTTTTGGTGTCAGATTTAAGAAATCATTGCCTAATTCAAAGACAGAGAATATATACCTATTTTTTTCAAAGAGTTTTATGTGTTCTGCTCTTATGTTTTAGATGTTTGATCCATTTTTGAGTTAATTTTTATATATGATGTGAGTCCAACTTCATAGGCGCAAGTGTTCTTTTTATCATTAATTTTTTAATTCACTATTGGTGTCTCTTGTATGCAGCAGATTTAGAATCATTTGGCCACATCAGAGATTATATTCTTTATTTAGTGTAGGGATATGATTATGTTTGAATTGATATGCTTTGTTTATGCCATCACTGTTACGCCATCTTGATATTTCCATTGCATTATCTCAATTGCTATACTGACAGTCTTCCCTTTGCAAAAATGACATTTATATTTATCTTCTATATTTCTCCAAAGAGAGAAGTATGTAGAAAATTTTGCACTTGAATCCCCTCTATATAGTAAGAGGGATGAGCATTACCTTGTATATTCCTATTTATCACCTTCCCAGTTTTGATCATAAATAACTGTCATTGGATATGTAGTATTTAAATTGTGGATTATTTCTGTACATATATGCACATATACTTTGATCAATACTATAAGATCATTTTCTCTTGAAAATGACTCCTGTCTAGTTCTTGGCTGTTGATGTTACTTTCTTTCATTGATCTTTGTCTCTGAAGGTTATTCCATTTTTCTTCTTCTTCACTTGCCATCCTGCCATTTTCTCTGATTATTCCATTTGAAAGCTTAGTCCATTTGTTTTTAATTTTTAATATTGGCTGGTGACCACACTTAATGTCATAAAGTGTCTTTAAGAATTGCTTATCTGTGCACAGATACTGACCTGTGGCACTTTAACTGTTACTGCTTTCTAAGTAGTTCTATAATTTTCCTCATGACTTCACCTCACCCTCTGGTTTAATTGGAATTTATTTTATAGATAGCTGAAAGTATTTAGTAAGCTATCTTATCACTGATTTATAATATTACATTAAACTAAGAGAAGATAGTGTATAAAATGTGATTGTCGGGGTATGTCTTATGCGTCTCATGTGATCTTTACATTTGACTTTTTCAAATGTCCCATGACGCTCCAAGACAGAAGCTAATGTCTTTTTTGTTGGGTGTATGCATATACTAACAGTGTTATTCAAATTTTCTAAATGGTGTTTTCTGTATCTGCTTAAAGTAATTGAAATCTCCAAATAAAATAGTTGATTTATCTCTACCCATGGTTCTGTCACTTGTTGCTTTTAAATATTTTGAGTCTCTATCTTTTGTAACTATGTTTTGTGATAATAATATTCATCAGCTATTGTTTATTTTGCTGGTTCATGGTGTTTCTTTTTTTGCTTTTGTTGTTTTTGTCTTGAGTTTTATTTCTGTGAATATTAACATGGCTATTTTAGCTTTTCTATTGTTCACATTTGTCATGTCTTTTTTATATTCAAGTTTTTATGCATCCTATGATTAAGGCAGACAGTTATATATATTTTAAGTCATTTTTTCCTGTTTGTATTCTCTAGACCTTGTCATTAACAATATCTGCAATGTTCCCATAACCTCCATTTCATGCATCCCACTCTCTCATCTGTCTCCTATAATTCCCGCTCTAACCCACAGAGCTCTGTCCAGTCCACTGGTCTTCCCTGAAATCTTCTTCCCTTTCCGGAAAAACTAGCTTCTTGCAGCTTCCTCCATTTCAATTTATGGCAACTGTTCTGCTTTCATTTACTCAAGCCAAAAGCCTTAGGATCATCCTTAATTCTTGTCTTCCTCTGATAGTCCCTATCAATTGGATAAGGACTATCCAGGGAATGGTACTGCCTTCCTTTTTGCAATACTCTCAGAATCCCGTGGCTTCTCATGACCTCCAGAGATATCACCTAGCCTGAGCCACCACTGACTCTCGCCAATTCTTGGAATAGCTTCCTGATTGATCCTGCCCATGAGCTAGTGCTCATCACAGCAACCAAGAGATTCTTGTAAAAGTTAAGTTTAGACTATGCCACTCTTTGAAAGGGCTCCCATTCCACTCAAAGTCACAATCTGAGTTCTCCTGGGTCCTGAGAGAGCCAGCCTTCTCCAATATCTTCTCCCACTCTCCCTACTTGCTCCATGGCCGTGACACTGGCTTCCCTGCTGTTCTTCTAGTACATTCCCTCCAACACATTTCCTCCTTGGGGTGTTTTACTCTGGCTGTTTCCTGTGACTGAACTGCTCTTTTCCATGATATCCCGTGGCTAACGATTACCTCTTTCCTGTTATTGCTTAGATCTCATTCCCTCAAATGAGGCTGACTTCTGGTTACTTTATTTAGTATTTCAGCTTTTCATTAGCTTCTCCATTCCCAGCTCATCTCATCTCCCCAAACTTCTACTCTTTAACTCTTTATCCTCCTTTATGCTCTCACTTTTCAACAGCTCAGTTAAGTTTTTTTTTTTTTTTTAGTGAAGAATCTTCTTTATCTCTGTTAGAAAACCTTTGAAAGAGCTACTGGATGGTTGGTTGGGAAAGGTCTTGATGATGATTTTTGTCTGTTACTTATAGCATTTATTTTAGAAATCTCATAAACATCCATGCTGTCAGTGGGGCATGACATAAAGCAGTGATTTCATTTTAACTCACGCTGACTGGTGATGCCAGTAGAATGAAATCCAGTTCCCCATCCCTTACTATGCAAGAAACACCCATTACATTTCTAAGATCTCAGATGACTAGTAAGAGAAGTAAGATAGATGCCGATACTAGGATCTGGATGGGACCGTGTCTGAGTGATTTAGTTGTTGTGTTTTTAACAAACTTTTAATTTTAGAAAAATTTTAAGTTTATAGGATTATTATGAAGAATAATGAAAACTATGTAGACATTCTACAGTTTCCCTTGTCAACCCCTTATGTTGGCATGGTTTATTCATCACAATTAATAAATCAACATTGCTACATGATCAGTAACCTAAAGCTCACACTTTATTCAGATTAGTAATGTCCTTTTTCGTTCAAAAGTCCTATCCATGACACCAAACTACATTTAGTTGTCCTTTCTCGTCAGTGTTCTTTTGTTTGTGATGGTGTCTCATACTTTCCTTGCTTTAATGATCTTGAAAATTTTGACCAGATATTTTGAAAATATTCCTCAGTTGAGATTTTTCTGATGTTTATCTAATAATTAGACTGGTTTTAAGAGGGTTTGTGTGTGTGTGTGGAGGGGAAGACCACAGAGATAAAGTGCCATTTTTATGATATTCTAAAAGGACATAACACTGTGTGTGATATCATAACAGGTGGCAATAAAAGAGGGAAATAGATGTTCAATGTGAGGATTTATTTAAATCTGGTTAGCGGTCGGGGTTTTAAAAATAAGCTCCTGGCTAAAAGTGCCAAAGGCCTCAAATTCTTCTAATACCCTTGCTTTCACCTCTCCTCTTTACTTAGGACTTTCCTAAATACAACTCCTGGGCATGTAACTTGCAGGTCTTTTGGATGTGACCCACGTCATTATACAGGAGCCCTGTTGGTATGGTGGAAGAGGAAGGAAGGGCCATGTTCTATGATGCACAAGCTTTTAGTGGCCTGTGTCTATGTCTGTGACTTTCACAAGTGCTTCTTACACTACTTTGCTCTTAGGTGAGGCAGGAAGACTAAGAGAGCTGGAGTTAGAAGAATGCCCTTCCTCTGGGACTCTGGGAAGCAACTTCAGTGAAGTCTTCTCTTCTGAAGTAAGCTTTAGTTATAGAGAAGACTTGAGATGTTTCATAAATATTTTTCTTCCTTCCCTTGCCAGAGTCAGAAGGAAATCTTCACCATGAAAGGAAAAACTTAGAGATGAAAACCCTTGAATGTTTTCAGGTTTCTCAAAGACCATGACCTCCCCTCAAAAAGCTTCTTACATGCTTGTCCATACTCAGCCTTCAAGAATTTGTCAAAATTACCACATCACTGTCCAACAGGTTCCTGGCTCCAGCAGCTTCTGCTTTAGGTAAGCAGAATTTGACTGGGACTCTATTCACTGTGATGGTTTCCCTTAGAAATTTGGTTCTTGGATGGATCCAAGAAAAGTTGCCGATATTTAGTTTGTCTAATATTGTCATTGTTATAAGGTGATAACTTCCAAGATTTTTATACTTTAGAACTGAAAGTGGAAGTCCATTTAACATTCTAATGTAGCAGAGATTTATAGACTTATGTTTATCTGCTTCCCTTCCCCTGCACCACACTCATTCTAACAAAGTCCTACAAAAGCAGAGCTCTTTGTCCTGTTCACCGACATCTCTCTGCTGTCTAGAATAATGCATGACACATTTCAGGAATCCAGTAGATATTTGTTGTCATTAGTTAAATGAATATCAATGTCTTCTGTCTGAGAAAGAAAAGACCTTATCACTCTCTGATCCATTCAGCTCCCTTATCTCTCTCATGACCTCTCTGTCATGCACATCTACTATATTGATTTCATCAAGAAGTTTAGCTCTGTGCTGTTATGAGTACACTCTACCTTTCTTTCTTTTTAAACTTTTTTTGGTCACCATTTATTTAAACAATGTTGACTTTCACTCAATTTTTCTTTCATATTTTTTCTTCCATTAGTATTTTCATAATGGGTTTTTTAAAGGTAAACAATATAAGGCCTTAAACATCCAAGAATATATCTTATATCAATTTTAAGTTATACTTTAGTTGAAGGCAAAATACAAGTTCAAAATTTTCATCACACGTTTTTTTAACATGTGTATATTTTCACATATTTAAAAATATTCTGTCACTGTCTGCTAACATCTGGTGCTAAAGTTTAAAAGCTTGATAAAAATAATATCAATAAACACTTACCTAACACTCTCTGCTAGGTATTATTGTAAGTATAATGTTTATGTGATTTGTTTGTAGCTCATAAAGGTCTTTATGAAGAAGGGCATTATAATTTTTAGCTGTTTTTAATAAAAAAGGAAATAGGTACAGAGAATTTAAGTGACTTATCCAATGATATGTTGCTGGTAATTGATCTAGCTGTCTTTGTCCCAGACAGGCAGCAGCTAAGGTTGACCACTATATACCATTCTGTTTTAAAAGCCAAATTTTATTCATTTGTACTTAGTTTGCCATTTCTATCTATAAGCATTTATGTTTTTGTCTTTGTCTTGTAAGTGGTTCAATTTAATTAAGTGTGTCTTGTTTGGGTTTTTTTTTTTCTATCCTGTTTGACATTGTATGACCTTCTTCAATATTTGGTCTTACTCTCTTTACTTTGGGAATACTGCTACTCATTTTAATGGTTGAATGGGCCATGCAGCGCCCAAACATTTGATCAAACATTATCCTGGGTGTAACCATGAAGGTCTGTTGGGATGAAATTAACATTTATATAGGTAGAGTGGGTAAAACAGAATGACTTTCCCAATATGGGCCTCATCCATCAGTTGAAGGCATGAACAGAACAGAAAGACTGACCCTTCTCTGAGTAAGATGGAACTTCTCCCATTCAATGGCCTTCAAACTAGAGCATCAGTATTTTTCTATCTTCAGTCTCCAACTGAAAAGTCGGGTCTTTCTGAGTCTCAAACCTGCTGACCTTTGGGCTAGAACTACATCATCAGCTCTCCTGGTTATACACTTTGCTGACTATAAATCTTTGGACTTGCCAGGCTCCATAATTGTATAAGCCAAGTCCTTATTATAAATCTCTTGCTAGAGATATAGCAATAGATAGATAGAGTCTATTGGTCTGTGTTTCTGGAGAACTCTGAATAATTTTCTCCTAATTTCTTAAAATATTTCCATTTCTTTCCTTCTGTTTTAATCTCATTAAGGATTTCTGTTATCCCTTTTTCATTAGTTAGTAATTTGAATATAAATGCTGCCTATCAGTCCACTCCAGTGGCATTTAATAGCAGCCTGTATTTCTCACTCAAGTGTCCTCAGATTAGCTAAGGTGGGTCTTCTTGGGGCTTCAGGTCTGAATATTAGTCAGACCAGCTCTGCTCCCCAGGCTCTTTTTGGAGTCTCAGGTCAGAGAGGGATGTCCTCCTAGGACATGTTCCTTCTATAGGATGTTGTACAGAAGAAACTGAATGAAAACTCAGACAGGTGATCACATTTTAAGTCTTAATCATGTCACATTTAATAACACCCTATTGGAAAAAATAAAGTCAAGGCACAGGGAAGCAAGCTCCACCCACCTCAGTGCAATGGCAAGGGTGTGGATGCATAAAACCCACAGCAGGAGAGTAGAGTCCTGGGGCTGTGATGCCACCTATTACAGCCAGCCTTCCTGTCCACACATGAAAATACACTCGTCTACACCCTAAGACCTCCAAAAGTCTCATCCAATCAAGCATTAGGCTCAAAGATCAAAAAAGTATGCTTTCTATTGTTGGAAATTGAAGAGTACCTGTGAATAATATGCTTGTTCTTTTATTCTGAGCATAGAATGAATTTAAAAATGGCAAAAGCACTGAAAAATATTAGCTTTGTTTCATGCACACCCCAATTAGGAAATTTAGATTCAAATTAAGCTTTTCCTGGGCTTACCTTAAAAATCACATATATCACTGTAGAGGAGTCAAAGCTTGTCCCAGAGAGTTTGCCTCTGAGAGGGGTGCTGGCTAGGAAGAAGTGCTCTCTGCAAGCTGGTAGGTTTGGAGAGAGAGATTGCTGAGGTCTGAGCATGCTTAGCTTGCTCAGGATCAGTGGTTCTCAAAGTGTGGCTTCTGGGTCAGCAGTTTCAATAAGAACCTCATGGTATCTTATTAAAAATAAAACTTTGGGGGGTCACATTCCAGATCTATTGAATCAGAAGCTCAGGTGAGGGAGGTGATCTGTCCTTTAATGAGTCCTCTAGGTGTTCCTAATGCATGCCACTGTGTGAGAAACACTATTCTAGTCTGGTTGTTCCCAGCCCCGGCTGCATGTTAGAACCACTAGGGAATATTGGAAAGCATTTCCAGTATCCCATGAAAATGTGTTTTGAGTCCAGCTTCGTATTTATTCCCTTTCAGACATTCAGTTTCTTTAATTTCCATATGGACAATCATGCTTATCATCCTGGTCTCCAAGGAAGCAGCCAGATCAGGTTCCAAATGGCCTTAGTGCTCTTGTCTAGTGGGACGGGGTGGTGGGTGGGAAGGGGTCATTAGCATCAAATAACCTGGGTTCAAACTCAAGCTTTCTCTCTCACTATCAATGTGACTTTGTATAATTTCACTGGACTTTTACGCCTTGATTTCTTATTCCATAAATCCACTGCCTACTTTCTAGGGTGTCTGAGAGAATCAGATGTGAAATCATATAAGGACAGTGCTTTGCCAACTAAGTGTGTTTAGGCTTGTATACGTGCAGTTATTCATGCAGTGAACTTGACTAGTCAGCAGTTCCATTCATGTGCAGAAGACTCAGACACAAAGGTCTGGTTCCTCAGATCATTAAAGGTCCCTCTAGGGAAGTGTCTGTTTGTTCTCCTAATTTGAAAGTAGCCCCAGGACAGCTCTGCACACTGTGCCACTAGTCACCTTTTCCCTTATTACAGAATCCTCACTGATCTTTTAATTACTCCACCTCCTTTCATCCAGCTAGCATTTTGAGCCTTGTCTCTGGCTGGTTATTTCTGCTAAGGGCTCAAGTCCATGGTGCTATATTAGATGACTGTGCTGTGTGGTTTTTTGTAGAACTTCATGCCTTCTCTACTGCAGGAACAGGTATCAGGGAGAGACTGAGGGTGTGGTATTCTCCAGAACCAGCCTAGGGACACCCACTGGTCAGAGCTCAGAGTGTTTTTTAACAAGCATGAGTCCAGAGAACCTCTCCTTGCAAAAAGAACATTTCATGGAGCATGTGGATATTGGTTAATTAGCAAAGCCCCCAGCTCATGAGTTGGCTACTTCATTTCTTCATCCTGAAGTGACTCTTCAGGTCCAGGATTTGATGTAGAGAGTGGTGTGTACACTTGTTTCATCAAGGTGCCCTTAACAAGGGAACAAAACCAGAATTCACAGTTCTCCTACCTGTGGGATGCTCATTATCACTCCTCATAGGACTGCTGAGCAGATGAGCCCTAATACCTGTCCTGTGGTGATATGGTGATAATTGGTAGGTGCGTGATGATCAGCATCTGGTTAGGTGTGAGCTGGCTGGCATCCTTTCACTCCACACACTTACTCACCCAGAATTAAGAGCAAAGCAGAGGACTGTATAAAAGATGTCAGGAATATGTAAGTCACACCCAAGGGACATGTTTCCAAGGGATTGTTGGCAAATATTTATAGTAAATCTTTCTCTTTCTCTATATACATTTGTCCCTTAGTATCTATTAGGGTTGGTTCCAGGACCCATGAACACCAAAATCTGCAGATGCAAAAGTCCTCAATATAAAATTTTATAGCATTTGCTATACCTTAGGCACACTCTTGTGTATTTCAGGATATCGCTAGATGACTTATAATTCCTAATAGTATGAAAATACTGTGTGAATAGTTTTTATACTCTATCATTTAGGGAATGATGATTAAAACCCACGTTTCAGAACAAATACAATTTTCTTCTAAATGCTTTTGACCTGTGGTTGGTTGAATCCATGAATGTGGAACTCATGTATAGAGAGTGCAAGCTGTGCATATACACATATATACAAATGTACATATGTAAATGCATACCTATGTGTAAAATACCCTTATATGTGTATATACACTTATATGCAAAAATGTATATATGCACTTATATATATATACATACAGTAGTTATGGTCTGTCCATATTTACTATATGTAAAGGTGTGTGTACGTGTATGTATGTAGACACCATGTCTATCACAATGAAATTGACTGTATACACGTATCTGTGTGTATATGCACATAGCTGGTTCTTGTTACTCATTGTTATATTCTCTGTCTCTCTCTCTATATATATACATACATGGACACATACACACTTATATATACAAATTTTACATAGATATATATCACATACACAATTGATTCCCATCACTTGTAGTTTGTTATCTCGTAAAGTTGTTGTGAGGTCTGACCTAGCAAATCCTGACCATTGCTCACAAAGGAAATAAAGTGTTAGAATCCTTAAGCCTCTACTCACAATATTTTCACTCATCAATCAATACATAACCTTATTTTTTGTGCATTTCTGCTTAAAGACACCTTATCTGATATGTATTGCTGACTTATTAACATTGAGCTCTTGACAAACAGAACTATCCCTAGTGCCTGACCAAAACTTATCTGATATTTTTTCCCATAAGGTACATACATCACAACATTCTTGAGTGTACAGACAGTAGACAGCACTTCTACAGTGTTCTTGGGGATCATCTTACACAGTTAAATTACCCAAAAAAGTATATGAATACAAAAAACCACAGCACTACATGGACTATGGACAGGACACACGTTTGCAATATAAGCACTAAAACCTGAAGGCAGCCTTCACTGGAAACATGGATATCAGAGGAGTCAAATTTTTCATCCTTTGCATATGTCTGCAAGTGGCAATGAGAGTACCTTAAATATTGCTTATTTGTGGTTATTAATAGATTTTAGCAAGTAGGCCAATTTTCAAATATGAAATCCATGAATAATGTGGATTGACTATTAGATCACAAGATGGCTAGTTATATTAGGGAGTTTTCATTATCAGTAACTGAACTTACAGCAAGAAGTGACATTTGTTACAAGGGTCCCGTGGCATCAACTGAACTACAAAATGGCAACATTGTGGAGACGCAGCTCACTGGACACAGAGAACTTGAGCGCCACCAGGATTGCCTTTGCTTTAGTCTTCTACCTCTGCTTCAGTCCATCCAAGGCACAGTGTTTTCTCCACCTGTGATGGGCTATGGCCACCAATGAGTTCACATTTTGCATCTCATTGCTTCCACTTTAGGTCTCTCTTTTGCTTGTTTAACCCATGACTAATCTACTGGGAAGGGAGAAAGGATGGGAGAGGTAGCCTCATGATTAGCTGGCTTGAACTTGATATAATCAGGGAGATAGTGTTTGTAAGAAGATAGCAGGACCCATTTGAACACCATGGTTGAAACTGCAGGAGCAGCTCCTACGAAAGAAGATGTTATTCCCAGTTGAAGAGACGAGCTCTGGAAAGGTATCATAATTCACATCTATTTTATGTGAAAATGATTTCCTTTCAAAGGAGATGACAAGACTCCTTTAACTGCCCATAACTTGCTACAAACCTAGGCATGTAAAAAATAAAGAGATGTCCCACCTTGCTGGAAGGACAGAGGCAGATCGCGGAGGAGGACACACTGCTTTTCTTCTTGGTTGAAAAGTAGGACATCAGCATTTGTAATATGGCAGCAGACCCTCATCTTGCAGATTAGAAGGGTGATGTCTTGGTGATATCAGGATGCCGCAAAACAAGTCAGTTTCCTGGGGCTGAATCCCATATTTGTAACCCACTAGCTGAGTGCCCTAGAGCAAGTTTATTCACTAGTCCTAGATTAATGTTTACTCTTTATATGTTACAGGGGAATAATGTCTCCCTCAAGATTTTGCTAAAGGTAAAATAAAATCATATTTTTAGGAGTTTAGCCAAGCAAACATTTAATAATGCAGGCTCCCTGCTGTTGTCGGGGTTCAGCCCACAAGCTAGTGCTAGACAGAACCAGAACTCCTGGCACAGAGACTGTTGCCCTTTCTACTTAGTGCACTGGATCTCTGAATTGCAACTCTTTTAAAGTCATGTGGTTCTTGCTGACCTGGCTCCCACTGGCCTGTCAGGAGTGCCACTTCCTGGAAGGGCACATTAGGCCCTGCCTTTCTCTTTCCCCCTTCATTTTAGACCCATTAGTGATGGACTGAAGATAATGAAAGTGCTGACCTTGGAAGACTGTGTATTACAAGCTGGTGCTTTTAATACCTTTACTGACCAGCACAGGACTGGGTGAGAGTTCTTAGCACATAGAGGTCCTGTCTCTCTTGATTAAAGGTAATCAATTTGGGAAAATGATCAAGCCTCTAACAACAAATGGGGGACACCTGTCTATGGAAGCTATTTTACCATTACCCTAACAACCTGGTGAAAGAGGGGCAACATGTCAACAGAAACAGATGCCAGATTGTGAAATGAGTGCATGAGATACACCATTTACTGGACTTCATCATCATTGCTATTACAACAGCAAAATCACAACAGGAAATAAAAACAAAAAGAAATTACTGTGGCTTTATGAATGTCAGACACTTTACTTTCAATTAGTTGTTTAATTTGATCTTCCTGGTAGTCTGATGAGGTTGTTGTCTATTATGTCCACTACATAGGAGAGAGAGGAACCACACAGAAATCTGCCTAATCCGTAAAATGGATTAATAGAGGACAGTGTACTCATAAGGGATGAGGAGAAGGGTTTATACTTCTTTAGGGCTGATGTGATGGTGGTAGCCTCATGTTTAAGTCCAGAAATGAGGACTTGATTCCCTTCCCATCAACGTTGGAAGGAAGGACTATTTGGGATACTCTCTGTGTTCCATCAAGATCTTTTGTCTTTGGTCCCTTCCTTTAGCCAAGGTCTGTTCAGAGGTTAGAAAATGGAAGCAGTTGTCACTGTGGTAAGTCCATCATTCCCCTCTGTCCCATGTCTATGTTCTGAACCAAGGAGAGAGAAAAGGAACCCAGCAAGTGGAGGGCAAGATGCCACTGCTGTGAAAACTAGCTCAGGTTGTGTAATGTTGATGAGTTGTGATTAGGGACTTCCTGAGACCGAGTTCAAAACAAAACTTTCTTCCACCTGGACCCAGGCAGGGTTGGGAAAGGTCTTGCTCACAGGAGGAGAGACTTTACAGATAAGTTTACCATGTGACTGAGAGTGGGCCAGTCCCAAAGAGACAGCAGGACCTAGCTCTCTGCTCAAGCTTACTCTCATAGCCTGCATAGTCCCAGACCTAGAGGAAGAGGGAGGGAGACTCAGCAAGAGGCAAGGGAATCTCACTAAGGAACATTAATTCACCTGGGAGGAAGTCAGGTTAGAGAAACAAGATTCCCTCTCTAACAGTTCTGAAGTAGAAAGGGGAATTGTCTGTGGTGTGTGTGTTTACACATGGACACATGGAAATGCATACCTGCATCAAAACTAACTGATTACTAACAACACTATCCAAGCTGTAATGTTACTAACTTTTTATCTTGACCATTTGCAGAAATTGGAATGTCACAAAAGTGGTATTTAAAGAACAACAACTCTTAAAACTACGAGTGTAGGAGGTCAGTCCTACACTTTGTTTTGGAAGAACAAAGCCTTTGCAGTGAAATGTTCTCTTTTGTCTGTGGGTTTTCTCTTTCCCCTGCCTTTCTTTCAGTTAACTAAGGTCTAGATAAGTCAGCTAAGGTGGACATCTCTAAGAATCTGACTTAGGTCTTTGTATTTTTGGCAAAGGTCTTTTGGAAAGACAATATGCTCCATAAGAATCAAGAGTTAGAAAAATCGTAACCAAACCACAGCTGAAATAGACTGGGTTTCAGTTACTGTGGTGAGAGAGGGACTAGAGAGCGAAACACTACCCTTCTTTCCCACTCTGACCCTGTACCCCTCAGAGAAGGCTGCTTTGTCCCTACTTTTCTTTAGTGTGAAAGACAATGACCAAATATACCTGATAGTACCTCTAGTGTCTTTAGAAGGATTCTTAAGAGGATGGATTACAGCTGAAAAACTCATTAATTTTAATTAAGAAAAATCCATAGTAGTCCAACATTAGCCTTGCAGTAAGGTCATCTCTCCTAGAAATGGAAAGGAATATCTTAAAGAAATACCATCTCCCTCTTGACACAGCTTCTAAGAGGCGTGTATTGATCAGGAAACAAGAAAGCCACGTGGAACCTTTCTCAACAAGCCAGAGGGGAGGAAGATGGTATGACCGGAACCTGTTGTCTTCACTTTTGCTCACATTTCTCCCTATTCCTGTGGTGTGAGGTGGAGGAGCACCTATTTAGAAGTTAGTAGAACTGGGTTTGCATTGGGGCTCCTCTTACAATGCTGTGACCTGAAAATCAGTTCCTAGACTCTGAAATTTCCTCATCACTTTAAAGCTTGTGTAATGAAACTAGTATTTTGAAATTGATACATGTCTAAAAGAAAAGTAGAAACAAAATTGACCCAAGGCTAATTGGTTGAAGGGAAAAAAAAGAATTATTATTTTATTTGGATAAATATTTATGACAACTTGAATTAGATTTTGTTATTTGAAATATTGTTGAGAAGAACATTGCAATGTTAATGTATTCATTCTTCACTGGCAGACATTGATTGTGTACCTACTGTTTTCTTGGCAGACTATGTGATAGCAACATAATTTGACTTCTAAGAGGATCTCAAGGATCTCCTGCCTCATCGACTCTGAAGTAGACTTCTTTGTCTTGAGTTGTGAACTTTGGTTGGAGGAAGGCTGTTATGTGAGGAATTTTGACAGAGGAAATAATCAACTTTTTGGGGCAGTTTTGTACTTGGAGCCTTTTGCTTGCTAGGCAAGTACTCTACTACTTGAGCCTTGTGGGGGTTATTTTTGAGATAGGCTCTTGTTTTATGGCCAGTTTAGCCCGGATCATGATTTTCCTATAGCTAGTTAAGATGACAGACCCGTGCCGGTACACCCAGCCACTGGTCAAGATGGGGTCTGGTGAACTTTATGCCTGGGTTCTCCTTAAACCATAATCCTCCTGATCTCCACCTCCTGAGTAGCTAGGATTACAGGCTTGAGCCACTGTATCCACCAAAGGTCAGCTTCTCCTAGCCTCTGACACCTTTTCCATTGAGGATTTCTTTTTTTCAAATTGAGAGCTTTTTAGTTACCTTGTTCTGTGTTGGACTTCTTCTCTCATCTGGCATTTTTTTTTTCTCATATGACTAACTTGATAAAATAGGTCAGGGATGCCTCTGTTTTGGAGAGGGCCCACTCTAAGGGATGCAGGCAGGAGCCAAAGGGAGATTTATAGAAAAGGAAGATTTGTCCAAGTCATTGAGGACTGTCCTCCAGTCTGGGGTAAAGAAACTGGTAGAGCAAACTTGATTACTAGAGGAGACCTGAGACTTTGTGAGGTAATTTCCCAGGATTCTCACACCCCGTAAGGAACAGAATTCACAGGCACATCATGCTTGTGGACAGGCTGAGCGTTAACTAAAGCCTGATGCAGCCCAAAGAGATCTACTGCAGGTTCTTAAGCCTGGAAATGACTAGACAGAAAGCAAAGAATGAGGAGAACATCTGAGCTAGGAAAGAACTGAGAAATAATTCAATCTATCTGTTTCTAATCTTCCTTGTTTCTTTTGCCACTTTACATAGTGATACGAGGTCCTGAAGGCAAGTTCATTTTGCAGAAGCTAGATTGGCAAATCTAAGTAATCAAGTTTCTGGATTTTTCCTATGTGTGTTCTTCACTAACTGACATTGGGAAAAGTCCCAGAAGAAATCCTAGAGATCTCCTGTTAAATTCCATTTTTTTTCAAGACAAAGCTGTGAGAGGCAATACAGTCTTTGTCAATGGTGCACCCTGTATAAAATGTGCTCCCATAAGATTACAACAGAACTGAAAAATTCTAGAGGTGGGGGTATGCCATCATCAGGTCACAGTGCAAGGCGTTGCTCATGGTGATGCTGGTGTAAAACAACCTATCTCCCTGCCAGAACCTGCAAATGCATATAACGCATAGTATTTCACAATGATAATAAAAGACTGTCACTATACTTGTTATTCTTATTTTAGAGTGTATGCATTCTACTTATGAAAACAAGTCCAGCAGCAGCTTCATATGTCTCATGCTAAGTGCATCTCTTGGCTTCATCAGGAAGCCATGTTGAGTGACTAGCCTGTACCATCTTAGCTTTACACTCTAGATGTTCACATAATGGTGAAATCACCTAACGATGCATTTCTGAGGAAGAGTCCCTGTCATTCAGCAATGCATGATAATGATCAATTAGATACTGAGCTAATGAAATCCAGGTTAATTCTAGATTGGATGGCTGGGTAAATGGAAGGGCTGCCATGAGAGGCAGAGTATAAAAGAAGTAGGTTTGGAGGTGGAGGAAAAAATATCATGAGATCTCTTGACTTGAAATAACAGTTGGGAGGCCCAATAGGAAGTTGCATACCTGACCTCAAGAAAGAACCATCCAGGCTAGAAGTCTCTTCCTTTTGTTTTCAAACTTTCAAAATCCCATCTGCTTCACAAGATCCTTTTCACATCTTGCTGTCCTGTGAAGTGCTCCTTAATTTCCCAGCCCTTCCAACTTTTCCCAGTGTGTGTCCACAACACATGGCTTGTGCACTTGTGAAGTTCTCCCTCCATTCAGGGTGACTGTGTCTTCGTCCTGAGATAGAGCCGCAAGAGAGCAGGTAGCAATGTGACTTAAGAGCTCAGCTTGCTTATCTTAAATAAACAAAAATGCCTTTTTCAAAAACAGAGGATAGGAAGGTAAAACAGGTCCTGTCTGGGAGCTGGCACCAGTGGGAGGGGGGAAGATATAAGGAAAGGGTGTAGGAGAGTGAATATGGTGGAAATATGTACTCATGTACAAAAATGGAACAATAAGATCTGTTGAAACTATTCCAGGAAGGGGGGGTATAAAGGAGGATGATGGAGGGGTGAATTCAACTATTATATACTGTAAGAACTTTTTAAATGTCCCAATATACCCAGTACAATAATATGATAATAAAAAAAGAAAAAGCCCGCAAAACCATGTCAAAATTTATATAAATTTTTTTTAAAAAGAGCTCAGCTTCTTTATTTTTTTTAATTTGAGTGATTTATTTAACCTCTCAGTGACTCATTTTCCAACTCTGTAAGTGGGCTTGGTAATCATGACACTTAGCTAACTGGGTTGTTATGATGTTTAAATGAATTGATACATACAGACATCTTAGAACAGTGGCTGCCACACAGCATGTGCAGAGTAGCAGGTGGCCCTCCCTTTTCTTATTCCTTACAACAAATCTTGTGGTTCCCAACTCCTTTTGCACTCTCAGGTGTCACCATAACCTCTCTTCAAGTGAGTAAGTTCCTAAATTCAAAATCATTTCTTTTCTTTTTTTTTTTTTTTTGCTTTTGGCTCAGCAAAGATCCTATGCCCTCAAGCAGGATTCCCCAGAGGCTGTGTTTGATGTTTGAAGTTTTAAATACTTCTGGGGTGGGGGAAGAAATCTATTTGAAAAAGTTACCAGATAAAGACAAAGAGATAAGAGTGGGGCAGAATATCCCCTTTACTGACCCAAGAGAAACCTCTGGGAGTTCTCTTATCAATCTTCATATAGCTTAAGATTTGATTTAGAGAACAATGTGGAAAAATCTTCCTCTCTCTCTCTCTCTCTCTCTCTCTCTCTCTCTCTCTCTCTCTCTCCTCTTTCTCTCTCTCCTCCTTTTCCTTTCCTGTCAATTCTGACTGACTGAGATGGGGCTAAAATGGAAAGGGTTTTGAAACATAACTGTCATGTCTGTAGCTGCAAATTCAACAATAATATACTCGTTAAACTGAGGGAGAGGTGTGAGTTGGCAGCCTAGAATAGATTTCATTTTCACTCCTGTCTGCTGCCAGGAACACTGCTCACCTGTCTTTTGTGCTTTATCTCCCAGTGGGATTCAAAGCAAACGGCAGCAGCTCCACCCGCATCTGCTTTTGCCAAGCCAGCAACTGATTTTCTTACCTCCACTGGCACTGACCCCGGCAACAGCATGGTGCTGGAAAGTGAAAATTTTGTGTCATTTTGGATATTGGAGAGGTTATAGGGAGGACTGAGACATTGTTGCTGTTTGGAGTCAGACCTGGGTTTGAATGCTGGTTCTGCAAGCATCTTCTCTTTACTTCTTCCTCTCTGTAATGGAGATGTTATAACCCACTGCATTGCATAATGTGTGGTCCAGAACAATGCGTTTCATAAGCACCCATGCATTGAATTCAGTAATGGTCTCTGTGAAAAGCTCTCCAGTTTCTTAAATGCAAATGCCCTTGCAGAGACAGACAGGCTTCCGCTAGTTAATAGGGTACTTTGTGCAAATTATTAAAAGGAACAATGTCCAGGTGGATGCTATCAGTGTAGGACCCCTGGTTTAGAAAGATACATAAACTGAATTTCAGTTCACAGGGGTCCTGGTGGCCAGGACCTGTGCACAATGACTGACTCTAAAGACTGATACCTGCTTTGCGGCTTGATTATGGTTTGGCCATAACTTCAGGAAAACAGACTCACGTGTCATTGAAGGGCTTTTAGGACGTGACCAGTAGGACAATTTCTCATCTTTCTTTTATTTTCCACAGGAACCTTTACTCCAAAGCAAAGGGGAACTTGGATCACCCTGAAATAGTGCCATGCTCTACCTCTGCAGTTGGTGTTCTTCAGTTGCAATTCCTGGTTGACCATCAGGGGCAGTGTAGCACAGTGGCTACACGTGAAGCCAGACTGTGTGCTGATATCTAGACTCTGGTGCTTATTACCTGGAGCATCTTGACAGTTACTTAGTCTCCTTGTGCCTCAATTTCTCACTTATGTAATGGGTAAAATAATACTACCTACTGCACAGAGTTCTTGTAAAGATTTAAGTGGTTAATACATACAAGGCACTAAGAACAATGTTAGGCACATAGTAAGTGCTCAGTGAACATAAGCTGCCACTACTCTCTCCATCCATTTCTGCCTCATGTGATACTGTTTTTTTCTGTCCTCCATAAAGCTTTCAGATATTACCCCCTCTGACACCTGCATCACTTAATCATCACTTTTAGTGTGTGTCTCACTTCTCTGTTCTCAATTACTCATGAGCTCTAGGAATATTCTCCTTTACATCTTCTTAACCATGAGCTCTAAGCCAAAAAAAGATTGTTGATTTGCTTCTTAAGCCAGAGCCCCATTGGTTTTATATGACAGAAACCTTACTTGAGGTAGGTGAGGCTCCAGAAACTTCCCAGCCTACAGAAGGCCATGAATGACTAGAATGATGGACACAATAGATTCTCCTTCTCTTTCATATTTGCCCTTGGCTTAAAATCAGTGTTATCTTCCCCTTTCCCTTCCCCCAGCTCTGCTTTATCCTGAGAAGGCAATAATCATCTATAATAACCACAGGCACATATCTAGAAGCTCTTATTTGGTATTTAGACATAAAACTCTCAGGGAAGTCTTCTGATTGGCCCATCCTGAGTTAAGCTTTTTACCCATTAACTAGTTGTCATGGTTACAGGTGTGAGGAAAACAGATGCCAACCCACATTAGAACTACGTAGTATGGAGAAAGTTTATGGAAGCCACTTGGATGACTGGAGAGGTGGTGGTGCCAACAAGTAGGCAGGGAAAATCAGAGGATTGAGTTGGTATGGGAGGCAGCGCGTGAGGAGTTCAATTTTAGATGCTCTGAATTACAGGTATAAGAAAGACATTCAGGTGGACGAGTCTCAGGGCAGCTGAATATATGAATGCAAATCTCAGGGGAGAGCTCAAAGCTAGAGATACAAATTTATGAGTCACAAGGACATAAAAACTAGTTTAAAATGTCCAAGGAGGACTTTACTTCTAAGTAATATGTAGTAGGTCTTAAGAGATGAACATTTCCATTCCATCCACTACAAAAAATTTTACTAAATTGCAAAATTCACATTTTAAAGACTTATGAGACCCATGAAAGCAAAATAGAATAGAGAATGAAAACCCCAGAGAGAGAAGAGCCTTTTCTAGGTGAACTGGCAGTTTTCAGACATTTCTTCCCACAGGATCCTGCGTGCTGGATGCAGGCTGAGGATTGAGCCTGGCACACACAGATGGGCTCTCCTGAGTAAAGAGAAGCCAACAGAGCAAGTGGCAGTCATGCAAGGCTAGTGCAATGGCCAGGAAGCTAGCAATGCATTAAAAGAAAGAGTAATTTCTCCCATGAGATAAACTATTAGAAATACAAGACTACTAGAAATAAAAGTCTATTCTGAGAGTTTCTAACAACACACATTCACTGAAGCCAATGTAGCATAATAGAAGGAAAGCACAACCTTTCCTGCAGAAGAGATAGAAATGTTACCAACAGAACATGTGTAAAAGCTAAAGAAAGTAGAGCAAAGCAGAATGAAGGAAACTACAAGGAATAGTGCAAAGGGAGATGAAACAGGAAACAAATGTGAATTAAGAAGATAAAGTCATCCTCTTTAAATAAATAATGTAATTGCAGGATCTGGTAAGGCTGATTTGCCCCACTCAAAGAAAGATACAGAAATAAATGATATTATAGCAAAAACAACCCATAACTAAAGATAAAACACAGACTAAGATAAGATAGGATAAGATAACTAAGATAAGATAAGATAGCTTTTTAAATATCTTTATGCTGATAAATTTTAAGACTCAGTGAAATTACAAATACCCAGAAAACTACCTACTACCAAACCAGCTGGAGGAAAAGTAGAAAAAGTGAATAGTTTTATGACCATTCAAAAAGTAAGGTGATAATTAAAATCTACCCAAAGTTCAAATGGTTTTGCATATGAGTTCTACAAAACATAAAGAGAACAATTGTATTAATTTAAAACAAAAACAAAAACATCTGGGGCTGGGCTCTGGTGGCTCACCCTGTAATCCTGACTGCTCAGGAGGCAGAGATCAGAGGGATCGAGGTTCAAAGCCAGCCTGTGCAAATAGTTTATGAGACCCTATCTAGAAAAAAACATCACAAAAATAGGGCTGGTCGAGTGGCTCAAGGTGAAGGCCCTGAGTTCAAGCCACAGTACAGAAAAAAAAAAAAAGAAGAAGAAAGAAAGAAAGAAAGAAAGAAAAAGCATTTGGGGAATAAAAATGACTGACTTTTGGTGAAGGGTGATATGAAATGAGTTCTCTATGGCTATCTTTCCCCAATAATTATTATAAACTCTGAACAACAACAACAACAAAATAACCAACTACATGAGGAATCTGAATGGTAACTATCAGTAGTTTACTTGAAAATTGTAGTAAAAACTTCAAGAATGAGCAGTACTACAATAGTGAGGAAATGTTTGTAAATCATATATCTGACAATTGACTTTTATCAAGAATATATAAAGAACTTTTAAGAATTGATAATAAGAAAACAAACAACCCAATGTTTTAAATAAGCAAAAGATCTGAATGGATACATCACCAAAGAATATAGACAGAAGACAATGGGAAGATATTCAACACCTTAATCAATAACTGAGACATCACTAAGCACCTATTCATATGACGAGATGGGAAATAATCTTACCAGATATGCATCAGAAAGGATGAATTGTACTGTATGTAAATTTAAAATAAGAATTTTAAAAAGTTAAATAAATTATGAAAGTTTTCCTAACTCCTTTTTAGGCTTTTCATAACCTAGACATCAAAACTGTGCCATACTATTCTAATAACAGAAATCTGTAAATCACCCTCACTCCTGAATATGCACACACTCCAAATCTGGCAATACCTATAATAATATAACATGAGCACACTGAGTTTCTTTTAAGAATGCTTGGTTGGTTCAAAGTCAGAAGTATTTATTATTATAACCTGTACATTCCAAGCTAAAGAGAAATGATAAATAAATGATGATAGGCATATCTCAACAGGAACAAAGATGCATTTATCAAAATTCCACACTCACCCATGCCAAAATTAAAACTCTTATGAGACTTGGAATTGAAAATATATACCTACACAAACACAAAAGCCCTGCAGCAAGCATCGTACTCAACCATGAAATATTTAATGCAATCCCTTCATAATCAGGAAAAGATGAGAATAGCCACCACCAGTTATTTTCAGCATTTTATTGAAATTTTCTACTCAGCAAAATTAAACAAGAAAAAGAAATAAAAGCTAAATGCATTGTAAATCAAGAATCAAAGTGTCATTATTTGAAGATGAGATTTTCTACATCAAAAATTTCACAGGATCTACAGAAAATTGCTATCATGTATAAGGGAGTACAGCCGATATACCAAATAAAAGATCAATATATCAAACTGAATAGCATTTGAATAGCAAGAGTCAAGTGGAAAATGCAATAACAACATTTATGAAAAAATTGCAATCACCAAACTGCACCTGAGAGAAATTGTTCAAGACTTTTGTACTGAGAAGCATAAAATGCTATATGGGAGTGATTAAGGAGGACCCATCTGCTGGGAGAGAGATACAATGTCAGTGGGCAGGAAAACTCAGAGTCACAGATGGGTCAGTTTCTCCCAAGTTTATCTCTAAGTGCACCAAAATCCCAATAAATGTTCCTGGAAGAATTTTCATAGAACTTGATTAATCAGCTCTACTAATTGTAAGGGAGAACCAATGGCCAACCAATAGTCAAAACACTCCTGAAGAAGTAGAATCAGGCAGTGACACTTATCTTGCCAGACATCAAGTCTCACTGTAAACCTTTAGGAATTAGTAACTATGGTATTGGTGCAAATACTTGAAAAGAACTCAATACAGTGCCTGTATGTTAGCCCTCACCTACACGGAGTCATGATGTGATGGGACTGATGTTTCAGATCAATGCAAACAAAAGCCTATTATGAAATGTTAAATTGGTTATCTGTACGGAAAAATTGCAAAAGATCTTTTTGCACATTACACGTAAAATCATTTCCAGATGAATCTAAAATTTAAATATGAAAGAGACTTTTAAAAAATTATTAGAACACAACATAATATAGAATGTTTTTTCTAATCTCATAGTGTGATGGGATTTTTTAACAAGGTAAAAAGTGTAGTCAGGTATAGTGCAGTACACATGTAATCCTAGCACTAGGGAGGCTGAAACAGGAGGATCCTTAGTTTGAGGCTAGCTTGGGCTACATAGTGAGTTTGAGGCAAGCCTGATCTATATAGTGAGTCTATTTCAAAAACCCAAAAATAAGAAAAGGAAAAGTTTGATAATTTTGACCGCATTGAATTTAAGAATTTCTGTTCATCAAAGAATACCATAAAAAGAGGCCACCAAGTTGGGCTGGATATTTGCAATATTTATAACCAAGGAAGAATTCTCAGCCAGAATGTATAGTGAATGCATATGAAATTACACAACAAAATAAAAAAGAAGCCAAACTGAAAAGCAGACATTTGGAAGAACAGAAAACAGGATTGGCCAATGAACACATGACAAAAAGTTCTTGACTTCATTAGTAATCAAGGAAAGGCAAAATAAGTATTTTAAGCAGAAAAATTAGCAATACTAAAGTTACAAAACAATAGGAATAATCATTAAATTTACAGAGGGAGTGGAAATTGAATCAACTGCTTTGATAAGCAACTGGCACTACTTAGTGTCGCTGAATAGGTAACAGGTGCATGCCCTCTTACCCAGCATGCCACAGCTAGGAGGGTGCTCTACATAAATGCATATTTATGAGCACTAATAGACATGTCACGTCTGTTCATTTCAGCATTGTGTAAAAAATTGCAACCCCAGTGGCTCAAATGCCTGTCTACTATGAAATGGATAAATAAATGGTGCTTCATTCATACAGCATAAATAAATAAGCAGTGAGAATGACTTAACTATGGCTAGCAGCATCAGTATGGATAAGCTCAACATCGCAGTATAGAGGAGGAAAACAGCTTGCAGTTAGATGTAATTTATTCAACTTTAAAAATAAGACAAAACTAAATAATTACAGCTTAAGAACACATGTATTGCTCGTAAAATTATCAAGACAAGCAATCTAATTGATTTTTTAAAATTCAGGACATTTAGCACCATGAAGAGGAAAATAGAGGATGGAATTAGAGAAAAGTACAGGAAGCATCAGTGTTCTTGCAAAATCCTCCTTTTCAATCTGGGGAGTTACTCACATGTCACTCAGAGAAGGTTGGTTCTAATTTCTTTAGCAATTTTTCATCAGTTCTTTAACAAATGTTAAGTTTTTGTTTTATTCTTAGCCTTTAAACTTTACATATATATTAAATCACTCTTTTGTATCTATGATATATTTCTCAATTATTAGGGTTTTAATAATAGTTAATGCCAGATGTGGTGGCTTAAGTTTGTAATTATAACTATTTGGGAGGCAGAGATCGGGAGGATTGACGTTTGAGCCCAGCCTGGGAAAAAAGAGAGTGAGACTCCATCTCAGTCAATAATTTGGATTTGGTGGCTTATATCTATCATTTCAGCTATGCAGAAATGTAAATAGGAGGACTGTGGTCCAGGCCAGCCTGAGCAAAAATGTGAGACCTTATTCAAAGAATAAATACAGCAAAAGATCTGGGGGTGTGTCTCAAGTGATAGAACACCTGCCTAGCAAGCTCAAGTCCCTGAGTTCAAACCCCAGTACTACCAAAACAAACAAACAAATAAATAAATGAATAGAAGAATATTTAATGAAGAGATGAGGGGTAACAGACAACTAAGGAATATGACATTCTTTCTGGGGAATGAAAATCTAAGATTCACTGTAGTTATGTTTGTACAACCTGTGAATATACTATAAAGGCCATTGAATTATATACTTTTATGATACATGAAGTATATCTCAATAATTGTTTACAAAAGAAGAATTAGAAAATTTGGGGAAACAGAGGAATGTAGGTAACATTTAGGGGAAGTTGGGGAGAGAAGGAGAGTAGAGAACAGTGCAATAGGTTACAGGTAGGTTACAGGTGGTGTGAAATCAAAGGAAAGATGGGTTTATTGAATGGATGAATATACTAGTTGAGAAGAATTTAGACAAGTAGGTCTTATATGGTTGCCAGGATTTGAACACAGGTCTTTCTATTCAAATTTTGGGACTCTTTCTACTTTATAGGCCTTCCTTCTGTATCACTCTTATGATTGAAAGGCAAAATTATGTCTGAGTCAGTGTTCAGTTCTCTACTAATTATGGGCTCTGTTTGCAACAAACTTTCAGAAATATGGGGTCATGTTAGTTCTGTCATTCTTTTCTGAGTGTGTGAACTCTCACCAGGTTGGAGCCATTCACAATTCAGCTGGATAAGCTCCTTTTTGCTGTCATGAAGGGGTGACTTTAGGGCTGGGCAAATGGAGGGGAACTGTTGGGTAGCACCAAATTTTTCTACTTTCCTTTCAGTTGGCCTGCTCCTGGATGACTTAGTGATCATAGCATTCCCAATCTATGGACCTCTCCTCCCACTGAATTTCTTCTAAGTCTTTGCAGGCAATAACATAGATAAGGCATATGACAAATAGTGATGCCATGAGAAAAGTGCTCCTGTTGTTGTCATAGCATTCCTACTCCAGCTCCACTCTCCCTGAAGTACAAAGACAGAATAAATAATACATTTATCCACCCTTCACAGAAGTGAGTTAATAGCACTAGAAAACACACTGACATGAGAATCAAGAAAACCATATTCTGAATACAGCTCTTGTGCATCCACTTTCCTTTTAGCCTTCTGAGTCTCTGCTTCTTCACTGGTAAGCCAGGTATAGCCCTTCAGCTCTTCATTACTTCTCTTCCATTGTGCTATAGTCATCTGCTTTAGGTGGCATTTTGCCTATGCATAGCTCCTGATTGATCCAAGCAAATCAGATTAGTTCCATCTTTCTGTGCTTGATTGGAGCTATTATAGTCTGGAGCCAATCAGCATGTGACAATTCTTTAGCCACCAGTCCTTGCAAAGTTCAAGATATTTTCTGATTATTGTGAAATGAGATGCTATGTTTTTTACTATACATTAGATTGCTGCTCATTGTCACTCTATGACCATGATGAGGTTTAGCCCTAGGACGCAGTGAACATTGGATAGCAGAGGTGAGATATAAAAACAACTAAGGTCCATAGGTTACATCACTGAGCTACCCCTTTATTCCCACTGAAACCTATCTCATTTCAGTCTTTCCTATACATGAGCTAACATTCCTCTCTGTTGTTTAATGTCGTTAATGTTGATTCTTCCATTATTTGCAATTTAAGGACCCTTTATTGGTTCATTAAGTTAATACTCACTGCATCTTTTCCATGGGATAATGCAAGGCCAGTACCATTATTACACAAAAGATAGCAAAATACATACATTTAAGTGTAGCATCTATTTCTTTTCTACAAACAGTGGGCAGGAGTGAGAGATGAAGAAGGAATCAGAAACAGGCTATGAGCAATAGAACGACTAGTTTTGCCAGGTTCTGGTAACTCACATCTGGGATCCTAGCTACTTGGGAGACTGAGATCAGAAGGATTACAGTTTAAGGCCAGCCTGGGCAAACAGTTCATGATATCCCCAGCCAAGAGCTGGGCATGGTGGCATGCACTTGTCATTCTTGTGAGAAGAATAAAATAGGAGGGACATGATACAGGCCAGCCTGGGCAAAAAGTGAAACCCTGTCTCCAAAATAACCACATAAGAAAGATCGGGGGGCATGGCACAAGCAATAGAGCATCTGCCTAGTATGCATGAAGTCCCAAACTCAAACCTCAGTACTGTCAAAAGAAAGAATAGATTTATATCACTCATCTCGTCCCAGTGCTGACACTCATCAAACATACTTGATGAGATCCACCTTGAGCAGACTACTCTGTATTTCTGAGAATCAATCTTGCTATCTGTGAAAAGAGCACTTAAATCACGTCTAGAGTTTCTTAGCTCTACCAGTGTGTAAGTCAAAGGCAAGATGCACATCTTATTATGAATAATAACAATCAATATCTCTCGAACATAAGACTCATTATTATATTTTATTTTCTCATTGTAGTTTCCATTTCACATCTATGGAACCTGGTGCCAGTAGAGCTAATATGTGTAAGGTTATAGCTGTGTGGTAGAGCAGGAATTCAAATTTGGCTCTTTCTGGATCCAAAGCAAATATTCAAGTGCTGAGAAAGAACGGGGTAGTTTTACTCAGTCAACAGAATTTATGGAGATTTGTTCCATGATGGGTTGTGATTTAGACCATGACCATTTAACTCGAATGATTTCAAAACTGAGAGAGAAAGAAAACATAGAAAAACATATATTAAAATACATTCATGTACTGTATCTTCAACACTGCAGGCACTTGGTATATGTTTAATGAAAAAAGTGAATGAATAAGTGAAAGATTGTAGAAACAAATATATGACAAAGAAAAGTTTCTGAAAGTCAGATTACATTTCTAAGACAAAACTCATTCTTAAAAAGAAAAAGGGTTTTTAAGATCACAGAGCTCTAACACGAGTCTCTTCGTGATTTGCACGGCTCCTTCAGCCTTGTGCATACGATCATTTCAGCTCTGTTGCCAAAGATATTCATGAAGGAAAGCAGGTTCCAGAGAGGTGACTTGAGTTCCAAGATGACCAGAAGTCTCTTCCTCATCCTCCCCTTTCTCCTCCTCTTCATCCTTCCTCTCTCTCACCCCCATCTCTCTCAGGGAAGGGAGTTTGGCACAGGTTTTCATTATGCAGCCCAAGTTGACATTGAACTTGCAATCCTCTTGCTTCTGCCTCCCAAAGCCTGGGATTATAGACATGTACCACCATGCCTAACTCCTTCTTTTCTTTCAAAAAGCCACAGAAGGGATGGAGAGAAACAGTCAGCACCATCTGTTTCACAATACCGCATTTCTAGGTCATGAATTATATCATGGGATCGCTGTAATGGCTGAGAAATGCAGAAATCATCTTAGTTCATTCTCAATTACTTCTAGCACATTGTTACTTTGATGTAATCAGGAATGATGTTCCCGTAATTAAAGATCCTGAAACAGAAAACAAAATGTTTTGCTTTCACATGTAGACTAGCTAGTTTGAAGGCTTCAAGAATTATTGTGCTTTCTATATGTTAACTTTCTAAAGAATCTGGGAAGACATTTTCCCTGTACTACACTGATGGAGTCAGAAAGAAAGATATACCACCCTGGGTCATATTTTTAATTTTCATGAAATTGCTAATCAAGGGGTACAAATAAGAAGCAAGATGTGAAGTGCTGGGGATGGCTTGTGGACTGGACGCAATTGATGGTGGAAACTGAATTCTGTAGGTATTTGTATTACAAATGTTTCTTGAGTGCCCTGGTTATAATTTTGAATGCACTTCCACAGCCCCATTCTTCCCAGGAAACTTCTATTTTTATCATGCAATTTTACAACTGCAAGGCAGCAAAACAGAAATATTTTCATGAGTTTTCGATTTTTTTGTGTCCCAGATGCCAGCCAGGACCTTCCCACCCTTTGTCTAAATGCGATGTTTGGTCTCCATCCTAGTTTCCAGAAACACAAAGTTCTGTCTCATATTTCTGCCGATTCCTAGGGGCTTACATTCCTTGTGGCTCCCTTTAGCTCTGGCCTTTCAGTGTATGGTGTCTCAGTTCCATACATGATCAACAGGGAGAGGGAACTGAGCCTTCTCCACACACGTGTGCTAAAACACAGCAGGCTCATCTTGGGCCATGTTTGTGTGGTCTGACTTTACTGAGACACACATTAGAGAGTTAATATCTCAGGCATAGCACTTCACCGCATGTCTGTCAGCTTTGTTCCTAAAAGTACAATTAGACAGAAGGAATCAGCTTTAGCATTCTGTAGCACAGTAGGATAACTATAGTCTATAATAATTCACTGTATGTTTCAAAAATAACTACAAGAGTCTGAAAGTTCCCAACACATAGAAATAACAAATACTTGAGGAGATGGAAGTGCTAATCACCCTGATCTGATCATTACACATTGTATACATGCATTGTATTATCATACGGTACTTCATAAACATGTACAAATATTATGTGTCAAGTGAAATATTTTTAAAGTTTTTAACATCAATACAACAGGGATTCCTTCCACCTGCCATGCATCTGACACAGCATGTCAGCTTTCTCCTTTCTCTGTTCCTTTACTCTCTAACCATCTTTCCCTTCTCAGGAACCAAAAAAAACAAAAACAAAAACAAAAAAACTGCCCTCTGCTTTGCACTTCTCTCTTTGATCTCACCAAATGGCTTGTTTCCTCTTTGTTGCCAGAGCTCCTGCTAATGTCCTTGTGCTTAGAGTTCCAAGAAACTTACTAAAGTGAGGGAAAAGACCCTTTCTTCCTTAAGGAAAATTCTGGTACCAACTGTGACGGTCATGCAGTACCACTCCCACTCTATTTCCAAAGACTTTCCTTCTAGGGGCTGCACAGAAGATTTGGATCCAGCAGTTCTGACTCAGACCAGAGCCAAAATGGTCCAAATCTCCTTGTTTCTTTTCTTGAGTTGGGTTCAGACCACATGCTCTTTTACTTGCTGCTGGAAACCCCTAGGGCATGTATCATAAGATGCTAACCTGGTGCCTGGGAGATCCAGAGAGTAGAACCTCCTGTAGATTGGCCTGGCACAGAGAGTAGAAGCAGAAAGGAGTTTCTCTGATGTTAGTGGTGCAGGGTTTGGTTTTGCTTTCCCCATCACTACTCAACCTGGCCTACCCTGTCTGACATATACTACTTGGCAGTCACAGTTACTTGCCTTTTCTGTGTTTTCATCACTCGCCACATGGAAAGTCTGTTTGTCATAGAGATTTTCATTGGTTGTCAAGAGTTTGCAAGAAGAAACATTTTCTGGCATTTTTGCAGCTGCTTGACAATTGCATTTTCCCAAACCTCCTTCAAAAAACATCATCTGAAATGTATTTATTTCTTGTCTATTAGAAGCAAGAAATTGTGCTTGGCCTTGGGGATCTAAAAGAAAACAGACTTGATATTACTTAAGGGGTCTGGTGTAAAGTCAGCATTTATTGAATGTTTTCAATTCATTGATTGTCTCACTTGTTATTCAAACTCTATTCAGTCTTTGAAGTACCAATGCTAAACACATAACTTAGCAATAAACAAGACAGACACACATTCTCTGAATCTCTTGGATCTTGATTTCTAGGGGCAAATGCAGATAATGAACAAATAACTCCAAGTATCAAAAATCCCATAAAAGAAAATCATATAGCATAAATGATAACTGACTACTGTGGAATTCGTATGTCAGAAGTTGCTCTGTGTTAGTTTTATGTCACACATTAATCAATCCTTACATGACTATCCTGATTTAATGTTAAAAGGAGACACTGAAGCACAGAGGTAAAGTAGCTTGCCCGAAGTCCAAAGCTAGTAAGTGACAGTGATGGGTACAAATCCAAGTCTAGGAATTCCAGCATCCAGACTTCCAACCACTCCACTGGCCTCATAAAATCTGAGGATCTGGGGAACCTTCCCAGAGGAAGTGATGTTTTGACTGACCTCATAGTCTGGGTTGGAGTGGTTTAGATGAAAAGACCAGGAAAGCTCATTTTGAGGATGAAAGAGCAGGAATTATAAGAGCTCTGAAAACCAGAGAGCTCTGAGGAAATTCTCGAGTGAGAGACACATATTACTGCTGGCCGGTCCAACACTTCCCAGCTATTCCAGAGCCCTGATGCCAGTATTTTAGTGGGGAAACTCCATGTGTGCTTGGTAAGAAGGTTTGACACTCCTTCCAGCCCTGACCTTGAAAGCACAAGTAAAAGACCCACCTTTGGAAGAGGGCTTTGGTTCCCACACACCTGAGTTAGTAAGGTAAGGCTCAGTCTGAGGTAAACCTTGCCAGTGAGAGCAAGGTTGGCCAGAGGCAACAGGGGAATTTGTTGAAGACAGTGTAATTACTGAGATGACAGATCAAGCCTTCTCTTTGAAAGAGCCATCCCCACAGGGTCTCCCAAGCTGGTGACTTAAAGCATAGAGAAGCTCTTGTTCTTTCCACCTCAGTGGATGTTTGATAGTTTTATGGCCTGTGGGAAAGAGCTTGAGAGTTCAGAGGAGCACAGAGAGGCAAAAGAGGTCTCTGTTTTGTTTATTTTTGAATTGGAGGAAATTTTATGTTAAGCCAAAGAAGGGATGTACAGAGCAGAGCAAGACTGTGTCAATTTTATCCCTGCTTCTTCCTCCCACTCTCACCCTTTCCTGATTCCTTCATCAGTCAAACTACACACTGCATACTGAAGGGCACCTAAGCTTCAGTCTTCGGATCCTGGGCCTGGACAGGTCATCACTGCTGGACAGGATTGATCATGTCTATACTGCAACACTTAGATTCTGCTTATTTAGTTTATTTGCCCGTACATACAAACCTTTGTGTATTTTCTCTTGCATTCAGTCTGTGGATGTGTTTTGAGGTCAGGTCTTCAATCAAAGCTCACCTGGGTACCACTTTTATACTGTGTGACTTTGAACAAGCCACATATCCTTTCTGAGCTTTGATTTAGAAAATGGGAAAAATAAATGTTACCACTAAGGATTTGGAGAGAATTAAATGGCATAATTTACGTACACTGTAAATAGCTATCAGTACAAGGTAGCTATAATTAACAGCATAGTTATTATGACAAATGCCAGGTTTTAAGATCAACATAAATTGAACAAATAATTATTAAGTAACTACTTTTGGCCAGTGTCGTGCTAGGCTAAGTCTCTTAAACATTAGAAAAGATGGTTCCTTCTATTTGGTAGTCCCTGGATAATGAAGAAATAATCTTCTGGGTGGCAAAGAGAAACACAAAAATTGTGTGAATCCTGCTGACTGAGATGTGACTGAAATAAGAAAACCTAAACACTGGGTGAACTCTCTGGAAATTCCTCCATGAAATAGATAGAAAACTTTCAGGGACTAGAACAAGTGTCTGATAAGTGAGAGCTTGTCTGGTGCTTGGGTTTAACCCTTTTGGAGGGCTTGCTTTTATTGCATGGTAAGGAAAAGGACCAACAAGTAGAAAAGGAACATCTGTAGATCCAATCAGGAAGCCAGAAGTTTCACTTGGTGTCTGAGTCACTTTCCTGTTGCTATAACAGAATACCTGAAATTGGGGAATTTATAAAGAATAGAGATTAATTTTGGTTTATGACTCTGTAGGCCGAAAAGTTCAAGATCTGGAAGGCTAAAGGAGGCTGAACTTCTGGAGTAATCCATTCATGAGGACTCAGCCACATGACCCAGACATGTCCCCCTAAGCTCTACTGCCACATTGATGAATTAAAGTTCCAACTTTTGAAACCACATTGAAACCACAGCACTTGACTTCTTTTGTTACTCAGAGACAGAGTGTTAGGTATCATGAAGGAACAGCAATAGCATCTCCAGCAGCACTGGTTCAATGCTGGCAGAATAAAGGGATAGGGTTTTCTTCAGGCCATAGTCATGTCCACAGACAGTTTGGGTGCAGCAGGATTTGGCTTAGTGTGTGACAGCCAAGGCAATATGGCCACAAGTGGGAGGAGTCTTTCTTGAGATACCTCAGGAATCTTTTTCTACTCCATGATCCATGCATGCCTTTACCTATTCACATACTTATCCAGTAGATAGCATAGGGGTTAAAGTTAGAGAGAAGTAGGTGGATGAGTTATTTGTTTCATGCGTAAAACGTTAACAGATGGAGGCTGAGCTACGGAAAAACACATTTAGTGTTCTCTTTTGTTTTGTATACCTTTGAGATGATTATCCTATTAAGAGGTAACTATGCCCCACAGTGTAATGGATGCTGTAACTGAGGTATGTACAAAGAGGACAGAATGACTCATTTGGCCTGTGGAAAAGCAAGAATCTGGAATTAATTCAAAGACAACAAGCTACTTAAAATGAAGCTTAAGGAAAAATTTAAATTTGCTTTGTGAGGTTTGATATTGCATTGGAAATGTCAAGCATGAAGGTATGAGGGTGTAAAAGAGTAAGGCACATTTGAGGAACTGTAAACATTTTCGCATTGATGGAGTTTGCAATGCCTTGGGAAAAGTATACAGAAAAAGAACGGTAAAGCCAGTCAAGTCTTGGAGGCCCTATATCCCAGTCTGAGAATATTAAGATTTACTCATAAAAGGTATGGAATTAAAGATGCAAATCAAAAATAGATGTCCTCATTCCTGAAAGGTCCACAATTGAGTAGGAAAGAAGGACATATATGTATGCAGAAGAATAATGGAATCAAGATGATCCACACTCGTGTTCCTGGACAATCTCTGCTCTCGAGCTGTGCCTTTTTATAGACAGTTCTCAAAGCATTTCTATAACTCTCAAATCAAACTACAGAACAACCATAAGCACAGAGATTTTGTAGGTGTGAGTTGTACATGATACAAGAAAACATCACCCAGTGTTCCCACTAATCATTTCTGATACCATCCTCTGGACTCTTCCTGCTCAGCCTTTTCACATCTGTTCTATTGTTAGGTGCTTTTTGACTCTTCTCCTTGGCTTATACATCTCACACAGTGCAAAAGACTCAAGAAGTTTCCTGAGTTGCTACAGACACATATGCCTTCAAAGGTCAGGCAGTTAAAATAACTGAGTGGAGTGGAGCAGGTTTGAAACAATGGGGGATTACAGGGACTGGGACAAACTGCAGAATGTATCCCTGCTCTTGGACAATGGCAGCTACTTGACTCTACTGGAATGTTACCTTTTGGAAGTGATGGCCCAGCACTGCCAAATGTTCTATAGTTTCAAGAAATGACAACTTTTGGTTAATCCTCCAGTGTGGCTTTCATTTGCTAATGTACCTAATTAATTTATTATTTTAAAACTAACTTTGTGGGTCAAATACATATCTGAGGGCTTCATATGGTCACCAGTGGTCCGGCTGATAAGCTCTGAGTTAGCTCAACTTCTCTTCATGAAGTCTGCTCTTGGTCCTCAATTTATCCCTGCTCTGTATGCCCTGGAGATACTAAGCTGACTGTATGGAGAAAGTGTCATTTGGCTTGGACCCTGCAAATAGGAAGGTCTGCTCCAAGGCTTGTCTGATGTGGGTGAGAGAGGACTCATGTCAGGCTCTGGGCAGATTAGTAAGAGCCAAGAAACCCAGGTGACTGGGGAGAAAGAGCCCTGGGTAGAGTTCCCTGCCCTATTTTGCATCCTATAGTGTGGCTTGAGGTGGTATTAAAGAAAAAAAAGGATTCTGACACTTAATAGAATGATAAGGGAGACTTTATGCAAGACTACTGCAATAAATGGGAGAGAGATTCAGGCTCAACTCTGAAAACAGTTAAGACAGGTGGGGATAGATGGCCAGTAAAGAAAGTGAGAAGGTCAATAGAGGAACAATTACTAAGAGAAGAAAGACATTCAGAATGGGGAGTTTTTTTGCTAAAATGACTCATAGGATTCTTGTTGACATCTAAGGTGGGTGGTGAAGAATTGGATCTGGTGTCAAGGGTGGTCATATTTCCAGAGTAGGGGATGAGGATCAAGGATAGCCAGATGTCAGGGTCAGCGGATTCTTGCTGAATGGATTTGGCAGGATTCTTGATGACATAGTGCCAAACAGGACAGGGGACAAGGTTTTGAGGCATAGTCTAGAAGAGGGCTTAGAGAAAGGAAAACCGGAGGAGTGACTCAAGTGGTAGAACACCTGCCTAGCAAGCAGGAGGCCCTGAGTTCAAACCCCAGTACCACCAAAAATAAAAAAAGAAAGAAAAAGGAAAAAAACCACACTTTTTATTCCTGGCTATATATCCAAAGGAGTGCAATTCAGTGTATGAGAGATAACTGCTACTCATATTTGTTGACGTTCTCTTCACAATAGCCAAACTGTGGAAATAGCCAAGGTGCCCAACAACTGGTGACTAGATAAAGAAAATATGGTATACATATACCATGGAATATTATTCAGCCATAAAGAAAAATGAAATATTTTAACTTACAGGAAAATGGATGAAAGTGGAAAGCATCATGCTGAGTGACATAAGTCAAGCTCAAAAGGCCAAATATCACATGTTCTTAGTCATTTGTGGAACCTAGACCTAAAATGATGATGATGATGGTGAGACGTGAATGTGTATGGAGTGGGTCAGCAGGAGGGGAGAGGGGAAGAGAAATATAGTGGGGGGGGAGAATGGAAGAAGGTTACATATATACATAGGAAGACAGCACAATGAAACTCACCAAACACTGTTTGAAAAAGGGGGAATAGAAATTTAGTGGAGGGGCTGAACTTGTTCATGGTATACTGTACACATGTTTGGAATTATCACAATGAAATTCCCTTGAATTATTAATATATGATAAACCAAAAAATAAAATATTTTTTAAAAGAGAGAAAGAAAAAGAGAATAAATAGAATGGAATGGGAATAGAATAGAAAACATCAGAGAATGGTACAAGTAATGCAGTTTTCCTAAAACATTAATAAATAAATAAATAAATAGTAAATGCATAATTAAATAAATTTGTTCTCAGAGAGAGTCCTTGTCAACACAAAATGATTGTTTGTTCCTGGGTATGTTAGTTCAGGCTACTGTACCAAGGTGACTTAAACAATTGAAGTTTATTTCGCATAGTTAAAAGGACTGAGTCCAAGATCAAGATGCTGGCAGATCCAGGGGCTGGTGAGAGCCCACTTCCTGGTGTGGAGATTTCCACTTTCTTATTGTATCCTCCCAGGTGGAGAGAAGAGTGAGCTTATAGTCTGGCTTCTTTTGATCAGGGCACTAATTCTTTTCCTGAGGGCTCTACCCTCATGACCTCATCATCTCTCAACGGCCCCTCCTCCTAATACCATCACATTGGTTATTAGATTTCAATTTTCAGGGGACACAAACATTCAGCCCATAATGTTTGGCTTCAGTTTTTTCACCTATTAACAATGGAGTTTCCCTAAGATGGCTTTCTCTGATTTTATAACTAAATTCCTAATTCAACAAAACTTCTTTGGTGTTCCTGAGGCTCAGCCCTGGGTCATCTTCCTTGGCCCAGATCAGCAATCAGGCAACCTGTTTTCCACATCCTCCTGCAGTAGTGCCTCTAGAAGCACAGTAGTTTTGTAGCAGCCCCTGCTCAATCTTTTACTTGGAACCCTCTGTGGCTGTAGAGAGGGACATAATCTACCCCCTGCTTCTTTTCTCAGTGTCTCTCAAAGAAATGTTGCCTTCTCTTTTTTAAAAAAGATTTCTACTGCTGATCTTTATGTATGAAAAAGCAAATGAAAAAGAAAAAAGTGTCATAATTGCACAGACTATCCTATGTTTCTATTCTTTGTGATTTTCTTACTGTGATAACTTCAGATGTTTGCCTGTATTTCTGATGAAGGGTCACTGATTTTTCTTACCTTTTAGTTTTTAGAGGAAGCTACATTGATGACTGATTTCCTCTAAAAGGCTTTGTTTCTAAAACAGTAGTTTAAAGAGCCAGTCTAGTCCACTCCTTCCTTCTTTCCTCCTCTTTGTCTTCCTCCTTCTCCTCCTTCTCCTTTTTTCTTCTCCTTCTCTTTCTTCTTCTTGGTGATAGCAGAGATTGAACTCATGGCCTCACACTTACTAAGCAAGGGCTTTGCCCCTGGAACAATGCCCCACTCCTTTTGCTTTTAGTTTGCTTTCAGATAGGGTCTTATGCTTCATCCCAGGTTGTCTTCAGTAATGATCCTCCTACCTCTGCCTCCCAGGGAACTGGGATTACAGGCATGCATGTGCCACCATGCATGGATAAACTTTATGTCCATGAAAATTTTCAGATAGGGAGTTCTCTGTCCCTGGGCCTTTTCTTTCTCCCCTCCATAACCTGTTCCTATCCCTCCTATGGTCAGACGCACTGTAGTTTTGCTCTTGCCCTGCACATTCCACTCAGAACAAAAGAAAACAGAATAGTTTGCCCAGGTGTTACCGGGTCAGATGCCTTCAAAGATCAGGCAGCTAAAATAACTGAAAGAATTGTAAGTAATCAAGAAAGCAGGAAGCAACCAAAATGGGGTTTGTTTGATGAAGCTCCAGGCACGTGTCTGTAGGTTTCCTACCTAGTTATAATGTCCGTAAGAAGGCTAATAGTACTCCTTCTAGCAGACATTATATACCCTAATGCCTACAATGTTATTTGAGGGATTGTACGTAATAAATATTTGTTGAACAAACAAATGGAAATTAGAAATCACTCCAGGAACAGAACAGATGGATTAGGAACAGAGACTTCCACAAATTCTAGTTTCAAACATGGATCTGTCTCTATGCTCAGATTTTAAGTTCTTGATGTCAAGAGCTCTGTCTTTATAGTAATGATAATGGCAGCTTGTATGATGTCATTAAAATAACTTTCTCCTTTGCCATGCACCATAACCTTAGGCATCGTTGTAGTTATTTACAGATGAGGAAGCTAAGGCCTGGAAAGGTGAAATAATTTATCTAGTACCTAGAGATTGTAAAGTGGAAAGTCTGTATTTGAACCCAGGTTTGTCACTGTGCAGCATAGCAGTCTTTCCTTTATGCCCTGTGCTGCCACCCTATTCATTTTGAGTGGAATCTGTTGCTTTAGGCAGAAGAAGAAGGTGAGGAATCAAGGTAGTCTCTATGCAGGTCCAGCTTTGGTGTACTAAGAATCCATCTTTCTAGAACTGGCGTTTGGAGCTGAGGGGCAATAGGCAGTCTTGGATCGCTGTTTGGAAACACTGGTGCACTTTCCATTGCTACATTTTAAATTTGTGTCTGAATGTGCCAGATTGAATCAAATCTCTCTTCCTGAGCTTACCATTGTAAAATTTATTTCCTCAAGTGGCCTTCTTCTTAGTTTTCCTTTTGTCAACATATTCAAGAATAATCAGAGATATAGGACTTTCAAGGATAATTGATTTTGACATACAGGGAAATATCAAGAGGCAGAGGCTGACTCCTACAGTTATGGCTGACCTTGTTGGAAATCATGGCTTCCTATGCAGCTGAGCATCATTCATTCATTCAACAAATACTTATTAAACACCTTCCATAAGATATGCCTCCTGATTATATTTGTACACACTTGAACATAAGCTTGAACACAGGCTCCATCACATTTATACATTGTGTGGTTATTGAGTATCTCCTAGTTCAAAGGCAGTATGTATCAATGTGAATAAGATGTGCCATCCAAACTTAATTGCCATTGGGTGTGGTTGGGATGGAATTTTTAACATTGTTTTTTAGATAGTTATTTTGTAAAAGTTTCTATGACTTCCACACTGATGTTTGGGGTGGTGGGACTCTGTGTGTGGTTTGGGGGATCCTTCTCATCCAAAGAAAGATGATCTCCTTACCCATGAAGGTCAGACAAGGGTTAGTCAGTAGGTACACTGACGTCAACTTTAAGAGGGTGCTAGTGGAGGAAACTAGGATTGGCCCACAGCTTGTGTTCTCTAAGCAGGAACACCGAGAGTTCTGTTGAGATATGGCTTTTGAGGTGTTAAGTTCTAATCTTAATGTTGGAGTAATCCTCCATTATTATATAATGTGGGTCCAATTTTTCCTCATTGATGTCTAAACCCCTTGTTCCTTCCTATTATTGCTTATACTCTCTCTACAACAAAATTAGAGATAAGGGCAAAATAGTTTCTGCTGGGTATTGAGGGGGGGAGCGGGAGGGGGTGGAGTGGGTGGTAAGGGAGGGGGTGGGGGCAGGGGGGAGAAATGAACCAAGCCTTGTATGCACATATGAATAATAAAAGAAAAATGAAAAAAAAAAAAGAAATATTTTTGAAGAAAAAAATCTTTCCATGTGTGGTGGCTTAAACCTGTAATCCTAGCTACTTGAGAGGTGGAGATCAGGAGGATCACAGTTCAAGACCATCATGGACAAAAAGTTCACAGGACCCATGTCAACCAAGGATGGTGAAGTGGCACATCTGTCATCCCAACTCTGTGGGGAAGCAAAAAATAGGAAGACTGCAATCTTGGTTACAAAGCAAGACCCTATCTCAAAAATAACCAATGCAGAAAATGGCTGGTGAAGAGGCTCAAATGGTAGAGCACCTGCCTAGCAAGTGCAAGGCCCCAAGTTCAAACCCTAATACTGCCTTCCTCTATAAAAAAGAAAGTAAATATTAATATCTTTGCAGTTATATATATTCTTTCTCACGTCACTAACACCCAAAGGAGACGTTAGCCTTGCTGTTGACGGTAGGTAAACTGATTTCTAAGGAGAGTAGTTCAAACTCTGGGAGGGCAAATACAGAGCACATTTACTGATCAAGAGTTCAAGAAGGATGGGCCTTCCTCACTATCCTGAGCTTATCCATTCTCATACAACCTTAAAGCAGAATAGAAGACTAGCCTCTTCATTCTGGAGAATTCTTTCCTCAGAAAGTTAGAGAGAGTAAGCTTGATGGATGTCACAAAGATTCACAGAAAAATATCTCAGTCCTTGTCCAGTGTGTGTGATTTCCATCCTTATACAGCTCATAATCCAATGGAGGAGACAGACAAGTAAACAGGCAAGCTTCATATCTTATATGATAGGACAAGAAGTAGGTGCTGTGGGAACACATTTCAGGAATAATTGATGGAATCTCAGGACTGGCAGCAGGCTTCCAGTGGAAAGTTCCATTTGCCTGAGACCTGAAGGATGATCAGTAGTTGATAAGAAAAAGAGGGGAAGAGAGGTGATGGTGAAAAAGAAAAACAGGTATGTAAGGTTGAAAACATCATGTGGGTAGCCTGGAGGTAGAAGTCCACGTGAAGAAGACAGAGAACGCAATTCATTCCATAGGACTAAATCATAAAACAGGGCTGTAGTAAAGCAGATAAGAGACTGGAAGGAATAGATTTGTGTGAGATTTGGGGGAGGCTAGCTAGAGATAAAACTAGTGAGGTAAACAAGATAACTGATCATGTGGGGCCTTATCAGCCATGCCCCTTCCTACATGGATTAGACTTGATCCTGTGATCTGTTTGAACCAATGAAATAGTAGCACAAGCTTGAAAATCCCATATATTAGGGTTTGCTTTCTTTTTCTTGCTACTCTTGGGTTTTGACCACCATGTCTCTGACATATGAAGTTCAGACTAACTGGGTGCTGATAAACATGTAGCTTCATTGCCCTAATCACCCCAGCAAATAATCAGTCCTCAGAATGACTGGTCTATGAATCGGACACAAACACACCCATGAGCCTAGCTGATACCACCTTGGGAAGCAACAATCCATATCACCTAAGCCCTGTCCAAATTGCCAGTGCTCTGAATAATGAACAAATAAGTGGTTGCTGTTTTAAGCACAAAGTCTTGGGGATAGTTTGCTATGCCATATAGAAACTAATACAACTCCCGTCTCCCCCAAGTCTCCGAGGGAGCAAAATGTGTAAGAACCAATAGAAATGTGTGTTAAAGTCTTACCTGGTCACTAGTGGGCCCAGCATTTAGTAATCACAAAGCCTGGAACTATAATGAGAATTATATTCAGCAATTGAACTTGGACTTGAAGCTCTGAGACTCCTGCTTTCCTTTGAATCAAAATCTTAGAAGTGTCTTATGTTGAGTTGTCTGTGAGGGAAAGAAAAAGATGGCTAGATTCCTAAAGAGCCTGGCTCCATACAGGGTGGGATGAGGTAGTGCAGAAGAAGAAATGGCACTAGGCTCCTTGACCACTAGAGAAGGATGCAAAGCCCGAGTTTGGAATGTGAACCAATTGGGTCAGCTCTGTCTTTAAGAGGTCTGAGTCAGCATCAGGAAGGGGTGATCAGCAGTGATGATAAGAGAGAAGGACTGTTTTTTCTACAAAGAAAATCATTCAGAAAACATTTGGCTGAGTGTTCAATAACGATCTGTTCTTAAGGAGCCAGCCTAGTGAGAAAGATGTAAATAAATTCCTTCTGGTCAGGGTCCAGTCAGGGTAGGAAGCAGCCACTACTTGAAGGCTGAGGAACAAAGGAGCCTAGAGGACCCCATGGAGATGAAGTGTAGATACATGTCTCCCTCTAAAGGGAGGTCCCGCAAGAGTTGTGGGGTAAGATGAGGATGCTAATGGGAGGCACCAAGAACCTGGACAGTGCAAACAATGCCTATGCCTGATAAAGGGCAATTGCTTGGGTGAAACTGACAGAAACCACAAGTACACCAGGAGGAACAACTTCTCCTCCTTCTTCCTGCCATGCAGCCTCCCTCAAATGCCTCCAACTGGTAGAATCTAGGAAAAGCCTCTCAGTAAGGAAAGGAGAAATGTGGTTTGCAGAACGCCCCAAACTTCAGCTCCAGAAGCACAGTAAAGAAGGATGGGTGTGTACCTGGGGCACGGGATCTTCACCCTTGGCTCTCAGACAGGATGATGTGTGGAAGCATCTGCACAGGACATGGTAGGACAAAAGGAGGGTTTGTCTCCTGGATCTGAGGCATTGCTGAGCCTAATGGGAAGGTCCAGCAAAGCAACCACCTTAGATGTGGCTTTACTGAAGAGGAGTGCTCAGTGCTGGCAGGCCTTGACAAGTTTAACTGGTATGCAACCATGGGATTAAAACACGCTGAACAACGTACTGAAATTGTTAGTCCTTTCCCAATTTCATTTTTCTGACCAAGGCAGGCAGAAGGTCCCAGTGTGATGTCAGTGTATCTTTACTCCAATGCTTGCTGTCATACATTTTAACAAAGAGAGAGCAGGCCTCAGGCTCAGAACCTATAGCAGGCAGCACTTTCAAGCTTAATAGTGTTATTTATGTCTGTAGCATTTATTCTTCATGCATAACTCCTGGTTTGTGGAAAGCGGTTCTAGTTTTTCATTTACTAGAGATTCCTGGTTAAGTAAATTTATTTAAGTAAAATGTAAGCAGATTTATACTTATATGGTAAGTAAATAATAATGCACTAAATGGATATGGCCGAAAAGAGGAAAAAATTAGGAAGTATATAGAAATGATTTGCACTTAGGAAAAACTGTCCAAGGCAATTCAGAGACAGCCATTGACCGATTTTTGTTTCGTTCTGCTTTCGCTTTTTCACCACAGGGTCTCACTATGCAGTCCAGGCTAGCCAGAACTCACAGTCCTCCTGCCCCAGCCTCCTGAGTGCTGGGATTGCAGACATGTGCCACCACACCCAGCTAGACATATTTATTTGTATTTTTGTGGTGTTGGGATTGAACTCAATACCTTGCACATGGCAGGCAAATGCTCTACTACTGACCCACACCCCAGCCTCATTGATTGCACGTTAAATAGCAATCCAATTGAAGAGGTGGAGGGTATTGAATCGGAGGTGTTAAATAGCAGTTTGGTAAGAAATTTTGAGTCATAGACAACTTGCCCCAGTTGGTGAGACATGCCTGGTGTAGCCCACTAGAACCTATCTAACCATTTGACAATGCTCTTCTCCTGAAGCAAAAGTGTTTCTGGGCAGACCAGCTTACTTTCTTAGGAAATCTGACATGGAGGTTTAATTTCACACTCAGATTTCACATGTTCTCAAACACTAACCAGATTTTTGGTTTTCTTAGCAATAATCCTGTAGTAAAATTACAGTCAATCATTCTCTATTTTCTTTCCAGTTCTGTGAGCATGATCCACTAGAACAGAAACCTATGAAGGCCAGGACTTTTTGTCTTGACCAGTGTTATATTTCCACCTGGTATAAATTAGGTCAGACTAAGCATGGATATGTGAATGAATAAATGAAAAAGTTTAAGGGTTTAAAACATTTAAAATCTTGGAGTCCTTCCTCCAAAAGAAATATAACCCAAAGTGCACACACTCTGGACATTGTAGAGTGACAAGCCCTAGACTCTGCCTTCTTTTTATCTACTTTGTTGGGTCAGAACTGTAGTGACTTCAGAAAGACATTTTGAAAATCAGGTCTCAAACACTGTTAAAATACCTCTATAAGGCATTTAAATGGTATTAGTTAACTCCTGTTTTAGAGCTTGAAATTGAAGTCCCAGGGTAGTAAATGACAGCGGAATAGGGCAGGTATAGGACCAAAGCCTGGGGTGTCATCATGGAGCTGTACTTCCTCTCTATGTACATAGACAATGGCGACTCCGGTGACCCTGGAGATCGTTCTCACTCCCTCTAATTAATGGTGCAATTAGTTCATGTCAATTCTGGGAACAATCAGTCAGCCTGTATGTTTGGGTCAAGTAGATGAACAGTTATTTGACTGAATATTTTTTCTTTTCATTTTTCCAACTGGCAGTTGTGACACTGTGTAATCCCTATTTCTACACACAAGAGCCATTAATTTGGTGGCATCCCAAGGAGGTGAGTGCCCTGGGGTTCAATAATGTCAGTGGAACTTCCTTCCCACTATCAAGCCTGTATTGGAGAGTTGTCTTCTCTTTGAAATCACCTGGGCATCTGATGATGAACTCCTGTGAATAACTGTGATGTCTTCAAAAGCATCTAGCTTAAACTATTAGAGAGTTTTTAAAATTAGAAATGACTGTTAAAGAATCCTAAAATCTTTGCATTTAAATAGCATTTTAGTCCAATTTTCTATCTCACAATCTTTGAAGTGGCCATAACAGGATTATTGAATATGTATGCATATTTCTAGCAATAGCAGGAGATGAAGCACTCTGTTGCATTGCTGAGAAAGTTTGAGTGCAAATTTACACAACCTCTATTCACTGAACCACAGGTTGGGATTAGATAAAATGGATCTCACATTTTCAAGCACAAATTTGTGACTTATGGTTATCGTTTTTTATTGTCTCTCACTCCTTGAGATAGTTATCACTATTCCCATTTTACAGATGGAGAAATCAAGGCTAAGACAACACAAACAACTCTTCACTCTAATAATGAGTGATTGGGATTTGAATAATGCCTCTCCATCTTCTAAGCCTGTGCATGTTCAGTGGACTCACTGTAGTCACCAAGGGTCTCAGAACTACTGTGATTCATTGGTTTCTCACTGTTCCTCCCCATGCATACTACTCATACTTCTTTTTCTTTTATTATTCATATGTGCATACAAGGCTTGGGTCATTTCTCCCCCCTGCCCCCACCCCCTGCCTTACCACCCACTCTGCCCCCTCCCTCTCCCCCCACCCCCTCAATACCCAGCAGAAACTATTTTGCCCTTATTTCTAATTTTGTTGTAGAGAGAGTATAAGCAATAATAGGAAGGAACAAGGGGTTTTGCTGGTTGAGATAAGGATAGCTATACAGGGAGTTGACTCACATTAATTTCCTGTGCGTGTGTGTTACTTTCTAGGTTAATTCTTTTTGATCTAACCTTTTCTCTAGTACCTGTTCCCCTTTTCCTATTGGCCTCAGTTGCTTTAAGGTATCTGCTTTAGTTTCTCTGCATTGAGGGCAACAAATGCTAGCTAATTCTTTAGGTGTCTTACCTATCCTCACCCCTCCCTTGTGTGCTCTCGCTTTTATCATGTGCTCAAAGTCCAATCCCCTTGTTGTGTTTGCCCTTGATCTAATGTCCACATATCAGGGAGAACATATGATTTTTGGTCTTTCGGGCCAGGCTAACTTCACTCAGAATGATGTTCTCCAATTCCATCCATTTACCAGCGAATGATAACATTTCGTTCTTCTTCATGGCTGCATAAAATTCCATTGTGTATAAATACCACATTTTCTTAATCCATTCATCAGTAGTGGGGCATCTTGGCTGTTTCCATAACTTGACTGTTATGAATAGTGCCGCAATAAACATAGGTGTGCAGGTGCCTTTGGAGTAACCTGTGTCACAGTCTTTTGGGTATATCCCCAAGAGTGGTATTTCTGGATCAAATGGTAGATCAATGTCTAGCTTTTTAAGTAGCCTCCAAATTTTTTTCCAGAGTGGTTGTACTAGTCTACATTCCCACCAACAGTGTAAGAGGGTTCCTTTTTCCCTGCATCCTCGCCAACACCTGTTGTTGGTGGTGTTGCTGATGATGGTTATTCTAACAGGGGTGAGGTGGAATCTCAGTGTGGTTTTAATTTGCATTTCCTTTATTGCTAGAGATGGTGCTACTCATACTTTTAAGACTAGCTCTCCTACATCTTAGAGGGGGCTCACATACACCATTTTCCTCCTCTGAGAAATCAACTATTAGAAACCCCAAGAGGATTGCATTGTTTTAAGAAAGCAAATCTACTCAGAAAATATTGATATCTCCCAAATTCTTCCTGAATTCCATGTATATATATCTTCATGAAGGATCTCTGACTATCTAAACTCTGCATTTTACCACTGAGAAAACTGCTACTGACATGGGGAAATTTTAAAATGTGTTTGTAGACGAATGTCTGCTGAAGCTAATTCTACACCAAGAGGAAATTTGAGTGTATCTGAAGGGCAGCTAGATTAATTCAAAGTCAACTTCAAACTGGAGACTTTTCAGGTCAGATAGATACACACTTTGGGACTTCAAAAGCAGCTTGTAACGGAATCCAAAATCTGTCACCAAGGTGAGCCTTCACAACCAAGGCAGCTTCAGCATCACTTACTGACATGAAAGGAGTCTGAGATAGACCTGCCCGTGACTGCAGTTTGAGGTCAGTGTAGAAGGAAATTCTTTTCACAATTTTCAATTCAGTTTCTGTTGGGTAAATTGTATCTAATCTATTCACGGAGTCAAACTTAAAGTTAGTTCTTATTTCACCTCTTCACTTCTGCAACATATTTGACAAAAATTCCCTGTGTGTTCTTTTTTGGGGGCTTATATTCCTACACAGAACATGAGGAAGTTGACTATTGGCTGATCCCTAATAGAAAAGGCAGAAAATTATCACTCCTCTTCTGTGTGACAGGAAAATTTGCAAACATAATTGTGCTAAGCCTTCACACTAACCTTTTGAAGGGCATATTGTTGTTTTCATATCAGAGATAAGGAAATTAAGGTTCATAGAATTTTGTAAATTGCCAAAAACTAGAGCAACACTGAAGGCTAGAGCCAGGATCTGAATTTAGGTGTTTTAACCTCTCTGGTTGTCAATGAAGAAAATCTACCAGCATGTAGAGAATTCCCTTGGGTGCAGAATGGAAATTTTTTTGTTGTTTGTGTTTGTTTTGAGACAGGATCTCACTCTGTAGCTCAGGGTGGCCTCCAATTCACATTCCTACTGTCTATACCTCCAAAGTGCTGGAATTACAACAAGTACCACCACGCCCAGCTAGACCACAACTTGTAATCTAATTGCTAAAGTATAACAGCAATAATTAGCATTGGAAACTTTCCCCATGAGCTCATTCATGTTCCAAGCACATGAGATATATATATATGAAGTAATTTAATCTAGTCACACTTTATGGGAGACAGTTTTTTAAAATGGGTTCCACCCATCCTTATATTCTGCAGCTAGTCAATGAAGAAGCCAGAATTCATCTCCAAGCTCTTAACTACTAAGCTCTATTGTAATTAGACAAGGCAAAAGATTTTGCTAATGAAAGCAAGTTGTCCATGTTGGCCGTAGACTATCTCCCTTATTCATGAAAGACTGGGTACCCTATCAAACTACGTCTGCAGGCCAACTAGATATGGCTCATCAGGAGTGTTGAGTGATCTTAATGGTGAGTATCATAAGCATATGTTTGTTTTGGTATTAGGCTCAGTGAACAATTTCTTGGGAGATGATGGCTTCATGTGTGGCCTCCTTGAAGGCAAAGCTGACTCCCTTTGTCCTCTCCCCATCATGACCCTCTACCTGTCAGTTGAGTCCAAGCTGCTTATGCCCATGGCTTTCACTATTGTGTCATCTGCCTTTCTCTCCATTCCATCAAACTCACTTCCAGAGTGAGCAGCTCCTTGAGTGGGCAGGCTGTTCTGTGCTTTCATATCTTTGTGGGTGTTGTACCTTGTCTGGAGTGATCTTTCTTACTATCTCCATCTGACAAACTCCAACTTACATCTCAAGACCCAGCTCAAGCATCCACTAGCTCTCACATTTCCCCTGATTCCTTCCCGGAGCATTAGCATCTATTTGGTATCACTGAGGTCCCTATCTTGTTTTGCATTCATTTGTTTGTACGTTTGTCTCTGCTAACAGACTGTTAGTTCCTAAAGAGAAGAGATAATTATTGAACACGTTCTTACATAATCTGGCACATGAGGAAACTAAATATTGAATGAATGACTGAATGAATAATATATTAAACATTATCGCTAGTTAACAGAAGATTTGTTCAAAAACCAATAAGCACCAAGAATACATATCAGTTTCTTGTCAATTGAAAGTGTGAATCCATCCCCATGAATTATGTCATGGTTAATATCTTTAGGTATTGAGACAAAATAGAGGATCCATATCTACTGGGACTAAACTCTGGGAAAGAATGATTCAGACAAGGAACTGGTGTGTCCCGAGCAGCCAGCCAGACTCCTAGTTTGACATTTCTTCTCTATATACATAAAGGAGATCTTCCCAGAGGGGCTACAGAATACTAACTGTCATGTGTAATAGTCCTAAACTGTGGTTCTTAGATGCTTTTAGAGGAGAGTATTGTTGATGGTAAATAGATTCAAATCAATAAGCATTTATTGAGCACCTGGCATATGTGCTGAGTCCTTCTCATATTCATTTTGTGATTGATATTAACCTGATTTGATTTGATTTCCTTTGATCTGATTTTCACAATAACCCTATGAGATATGGCCATTTGTTTTCATGTCTGAGATGAGAAATCTGAAGCTCACAATAGTTAAGAGACTCATTCAAGGTGATATAAAAAGTGAAAGAGCCAGCATTTTGGTCCAGACATCTTGACTCCAAGGCTAATATTCTTTCTACCATCACAGAAAAAGGTGTATGAAGCAAAAAAGCAGATTTTGCTAACTTACCTTGTTAAAGACAAGGTAGTCTCTCTCCTCCTCCAGGGTGTATTGTTTATTGAAATTAAGACAGAGTTATAATCTTTGGGCAGGGCTTACCAGATAAGATTAAAGTCATGTGCTCTGGCCAAATCACTCAAATTCTCATCCCTCCACTCTCTCTCTCTCCTGTTCTTTCCAGATGGTCTAGAATGAGTTGTCTGCAGAAAGTCTCTATTCTTCAACTCCCATTCATTCCTTGGCATCTCAAAATCTGGGTTTTATCCCTACCACAATTAGAAAAGAACATTATTTTCATCTCTGATCTTTGTTTCAAAAAGGGAGGCAGCTTTTCCTTCCATCCCCAGGATGGAGATTTACTAAGAAGGCAACTCCATGGCTTCCTCTGGGGAAGTATAGACTCACTTAACTATTGGCATTGGAGAGACTGAAGCCTGCTTACCTGGCCCATCCCTCCTCTTCTTTCACTCATATCTGTTTATTCATGCTTTAAGTCTACTTGGGCACATTCTATTCTGCAAACCAATAGAACTGCATTTGGAGGAAGGTAGTGAGATTAATTCAAGGTAGAGAGGAAAACAACAGCCCCTTTGACCACACATCTAAGCCTCCTTTTGCTTTCCACCTGATATTTTGCCTTAGTTTTGCTATTTCTATCCACAGACTAGAAAGGCAGAAAAGCTATTCATTGACTGCCATGCACAGATCACACTTAACTTTAATCACTCTTCTCAAGGTCACCTCCAAGTTACAAAATGACTCTTTTTAGTTTTTACCTTAACTGCTAACTCAGCAGCATTAGATGGTAATGACTGTCCTTTTTTCAAAACTTCCCTCTTCTGTTTCTTCCCTTTCCTGGTCATTCTTTCCTTGGCATCTTTTATGTGCTCTACTTCTTCCTCCCTCCCTTAAGTTTGATATTCTTGCCATGCACAGCTAATTCTTTTTATCAGTATGTAAGTTAACTTTGAGCAATTGCATGTGTTTCTGTTAACTACCACTTCTAGGCTGATTAGGTGGTAGTTGCTCATCCCCTTTATGTCTCCCCTGCCCTGGAGTCTTGTGAATTCAGCTGCTGACTAGATATCTCTATTAAAATGCTCCATGAACACTATGACTTCAAACATGTTCTAAATCAAACTAACCACCTTCCCCATGAAGCCAACTTTTCCCCTTTCCTTGAACTAAGTTAGCATCACTCTAATTCCTGGAATCAGAACACTAATAGGAGTTGTTCTTGATTCTGTCTTCTCCCTTAGCTAGGCATTGAATTCAGTTGACTATTTGGCCAACTTTATTTCACAAATATATCTCAATTAATTCTATTCTCTTATCTCTACTATCAGTCTGCCTTTATTCAAAATCTTATTATCATTCCACCTGAATTACTGTTCTAGCTTCCTGTCTCCTATAACCAGATTCATCTGTCATAGATCATTCATGAAGGCAATATAAGATCTTTCTAGAACAAAAAATAAGACCATAATGCTCCATTTAGGCCCTTCAATCACTCCCTAACAACTACAGAATAAGGTTTTATGGTTAGCACACATCACAACTTGTCAAAACATTTCCCCTCAACAACCCCATTTCTACCTCACACTTTACCTTTAGGTAAAACAAAGCTTTTATCGTATCTACACATATTATGCTGCTTCTCTTATTTATTTACCACAAAATGGCCTTCTCAATGTCAACTTTGGCTAACGATTACCTCCTTCAGAAAGCATTCTTGAGTGCCTCCTTGGCCTTGGTTGGACCCTGTTCTTCACTTCTCCCAACTCCCCTGGGTTCCCCCTGCCATAGTGTTTATCATGATGCCTGGATCCTGGGGATCACAGAGACAATGGATTTCCCACCTTCACATCTCCAGATCTGAGCACAGGATCTAGAGAGTAGGGACTCAGCAAATTTTAGTAGGACATGTTCTCATAGAGCATCTATGAGTATACAGAACATAAGAATTAAGTGTTTTGATTGAATCGATGAATTAATTGGTTAAATGCAGGGCTGCTCTTTGTCTAGCCTTGGGTTACCGTCCTCCAGATAAGACTAAATCCAATCCTCCTTTTGAGTTTTATTCTTTCCTGACCTCTCATGTTTGTGTTTGTTTTTCATCCTCTTTCCTATGAATTATTCCCTTGAGTGTCTTTTGTAATGTGGACTTAAGCCACTTTGGGGTATCGTTATCGTGGAAGGTCCTTATTTCTCTATCAAGACTGAAGAACAGCTTTGCTGGGTATAGTATTCTAGGTTGGCAGTTATTCTTCTTCACAGCTTGAATTACATTGCTCCATACTTTCTTAGCTTTTAGGGTTTAAACTGAGAAGTCTGGGGTGAGTCTTATGTATGTAGGGTGTGGTTCTCTTTCAAGACACCTATGTACTTTGATTAAAATATTCAAACCCCTCTCTCCTATTTCCCTCTCCCTGCCCTTTCCAGATAAAACTCTTTTTAGTAAACTAGGACTGTCCAGGATTCTTGACTCATAAGTAGTGAGAAAACTAACAATTGACTCTTGATCTCTGGATAAGTTTGGTTTTGTGGGTGTACTTTTGTTCTTGAATTTTTCCCAAGGGGAGTGAAGTAGAGCTGCAGCACCAGAATCATGTAGGACGATGAGAGAAACAAGTAGCCAATTGGACTGAGCAGATTGAGCCTCATCTCTCTGACTACGCTGGAATCAATGGCTGGCCCCAAGCTTCCACTGCTTCTGTGATTGACTACTCCAGAGAGTTCTGTGTTGCTGACCTTTCCACCTCAGGTCTTGAAGTTGCCCTGCAGGATTTCAGGGGAATTTTCAGCTCCTAGTTGTTAGCACGTTGTCCATTCTGCTTGCCCTGTAACCTGGCTTCATAATTCTTCCTGTTTTATGTTTACATAAAGTCCTCTAGGTTTCAAAGTACTTCCATATGCTGCATTTCTTTTAATCCTCCCAGTATTCCTGTATGTTAGTAGAGCATATCCTAGATCATGTGTCTAGCAACAAAGGGATGTCAAGATTTGAACTTGGGCCTTATTATTCCATAGACTGTTTCTGGTACTCAGCATGGGAAGGAAATTAAAGAAAGAATTCCTCACTCATCTCTCAGCTATGTGTAGACACTGGTGTATAAACACTAACATTTACTACTCTTAGTTAAGTATTAAGTAGTTCTGTATTTTATAAGAATTTTAACTTCACAAAACAATTTCCAAGTAGTTATCTCATGTCATCCTAATAACATAGAAAAGGAAAAAAATATATAGACATCTGCTCCTTTTCTCACTACAGCCCCCACTGTGCCTTCTTTTCCTGGATCCCTCTTTTCATAATAACATCCCATTCTCCTTGGCAACGTGATTTGTTTAGCTGTATAGACATGGCTCAAGCTAGACCAATCAGAATCCTCCATTTGGCTTTCTGCTGGAATTTTTGGAAAGATTTATTTCCATTGGAAATAAACCCTAAATCTGGGGCTGCTGTGAAATGGGGTTTCTGCCACCTTTTCCTTCTCTTGGAAAGATCCAATCTGAGAACTGGAGAGAGCAAGAGAATGTCAACTATGCTGATTGAAGCTCAGTGTCTGGTCTTACCTTACTTTTATATTTGTCCTGAGTTTTAGATTATGTGAGTCAATAAATTATTTTTCCTTTATGTTAGGTTGAGTTTCTCTCATTTGCACCCAAAGTACTATAATTTCTGTTTAACAGCTAGGTCATTGAGGTTATATGAATCTATAAAGATTTTACAGCTTTAAAGTGGGTATAAATGATGCTGAAAAAACAGTTTTCTTTTCCGAGTAAGAATATGTGGGTGTGTATGTGCATGTTATATCCATAAATAGATAGATAGACAGACACCTAGTCCAGTGAGCTGCACACTTTGTCCAGTATATTATCATGTGTACCTCTCTTTGTGTGACCTTGAAACTGAGTAACAATTATCTACCCTCATTAGCTACCTCGTCCCAGACCCATCATTGATCCATTTCTCTAGTTTGTCCTTTATCAAGCCCGTGCCATTTCTGATTGGTTCAAGATTGGGTGGGTTCCAGGGTTCTGCACAGACTTTAGAAGTAAGATTGGTGTTGTTTATAGCTGGTTCTTCCTGGATATTTGAGAACCCATTGATCAAAGTCTCCCTTTAGGTCAGACAGTCACTCATATTTTCTCTTCTTCCCTTCTGTCTGTGGATCAATGTTCCCAGGGACCTTGTAGAGCCATGGGTAGCTGGCTTCATAGCTTCAAAGGCAATTGGTTTCAGGGCAGTCTATGGCCTGACAAATAGTTCACAACTGCAATGGACTGCTTAGTTCCAACTCAGGTTCAGGGCTATTCCAGCATAGGTTTCTAGAGACAAATTCTTCCGGAAAGTGTTTGTTTTGGTTCAAATACTTTTAAAAAATAAAGCTGGGGCTTTCTTTCAAAGTCTGTGTCTGGCCTGACTTTTTTGAGACATTATGTTCCCCTTACCATTATGTTAAGCAGTAGCTACCATTTTAAAACAGACCCCTGACATGCACATTTTTAGTGCTGAACCATTTGTCAAAACTCACTCTTTACCTTCAAACCCATGGTGCCCAGTGTAGCAGAGATGCCCATTACTGTACACTCACCAGCTTTCTGGGGCCATCTTCTTATTCTATTCCTCTTGCATCTTTATGTTTCCTATAATGATGTGAATGCACCTGCATACACTGCAACAAAAAGTCATAGGTAAGCTGGAGCCCTCAGCTGTGGCCTATGGTTTATCTTACACTGTTGGTCCTGCCTCAGTTTAGTAGTTGACATTCAGTAGTCGCTTCTGGTTTGGGGGAAAGTTCTGAGGCTTCTTAGCAGGAATTTGGGTTATAAATTAGAGTCTGGAATTTGGAATTTGAGTGTGCCTCTGGCCTTGCTTGCTGTTTCCCCTCTCTAGTCAATTCTGGCCCCAGCCAGAATTTTCCCACATGCATTGCAGTAGTATTTCTCATTCTATCCACTGCAGTCTGTCTCTCATTCTTCCTAGGAGGGAAGAACTCCTGTATGTTGACCTGGGGAGCAACCAGAGTGATGAGGACAAAAATATTTCCTTCCATGTACATATTGCACAATGTAGACTGCAAAAATACTTTATCTGTATTATCATACTTTATCCTCAAAACTATTTACTGATGTAAGTCTTCCCATTCCTTTTCCATATATGAGGAAATCTAAGCTCAGAAAGCCTTGCTACAGAGCTCATTGATTCATTTCCCTCTGTGTGCCAGACACTGAGTCAGGCTGTGAAGACACGCATATAACCAATGTAAGTATTGGTTCACCATCACTGTGCTCACAGCCACAGGAGCCCCGGAAGAACATGCCTGGTGTGGGGCTGGAGCTTGCTGGACCAGTAACAGCAGCTCATGAACTACATTTTGAAGAATGGTTACTGAAGAACAAGGAAGAGTTGGTTGGCAAATCAAAAGTGACAAGAAGCTTGGGAGCAGGCATCCCAATCATCTTGGGGTTTGAGGTTCATATGGAAGAAGGGTGACAGGCAGTGGATGTCCTATTTGGGAGAAGATTTCAAAAAGTTTCATGATCTCATCAAGCTAGATTTTGCATAAGAGGACAGCAGAAGGTGAGCTCTGGAGCTCTCAAAGCTACCATTTGTTCTCTAAGTGCTCATTGCCAGCAGCCTAGATGTCTCCCTCCTCCTTACTTTCACCTCCAATTAATAAATTCTATTTCTTTTATCTCCAAAATATTTCTTCAATCTGTCTCTTCCCCTCACCTCTTTTATTCAGGATCTTCTTACCCTGACTAATTTAATACTATACTGTTTTCTTTTCTACCTCCTCCAATCTTTTATCTCCCCATTTACCAACAATCACCCAAAATATGATTAAAAGTGGAGATTTTGACGGGGTGCTGGTGGCTCATGCCTATAATCTGAGCTACTCAGGAGGCAGAGATCAAGAGGATCACAGTTCTAAGCCAGATCAGGCAAATAGTTCGTAACACCCTATCTCAAAAACACCCTTCACAAAAAAGGGCCCGTGGAGTGGCTCATGGTATAGGCCCTGAGTTCAAACCCCAGTACCACAAAAAAAGTGCATATTTTGGAGTGTGACAACCTTGGGTTTCACTTTTCAATCAATACGATGTGTGAATTTGAACAAGTCACTTAGCCTCTGTAATTCTAAATCATCTCAGTTTTAAATAACACCATGTCATCAATGAGTGTGGGGATAAGGTCCACAAGTCTGCCTCTACTCATTCCTTCTTAGGTCCCCTAGTGAGTGTTAGTGCAGAGAAAACCTCCAATCAGCTGCTCAAGGGTATTGACTGATTAGAGCCTATGACATGAATTGGGCCACACTTGTGAGTAGATAAAGTTACTATTTCTTAAAAATCTAGCCACTTGCTTGGCTACCACTTCGTGCTTTCTGCCTCAGATGTAAGTGGGGCCTGAACTCTCTTTTCTAAGGGGATGCAGTGGTTTCTAGCATCTATGAGTCAAGGAGTGGGTCTAAGAACAGAGTTGTGTAAGTTATCGTTGGAAATGCCACATCAGCCTTGAACCTAGACTCATAGTCCAACTACATAGATCCTTTTTTATATAGTCACACAATAATTAAGAAGTTACTCTGATTTTCACTTTACTATTATCATATTTTATATAACATTAAATTTTACCATGATATTTCCACTTACTATTACATCTCTTAGAAGCCCTGTAGAAGCCTATAGTCTTTATCTGGTTTCAAACCTATTTTTTCCATTCTCATTCCATCTATCAACTCTCTTTCCTTATGTTCTAGGCACATTGAAGACCTAATAGTTATCATCTAGTGATGCTGCAGGCCTCCATGTCTTTGCACATGCTATGGCTTGGGATGTACTTTCAGTTCTCTCTTTCTCCATATATGTGTGTATACATATACACATGCATATATATAGATTCTTTTTATATATACACATACATGCATATACATATATGTGTATATATATATATATATATACACATATTCTTTTTTCTTTTGTTTTCAATGGGACCAGTAGGTGTCCAGAAGTCTCATACTGAATTATAAACATGTAGATAAAATTCTATATTCCCTGAGAAGCCTTTCCTTGTTTCTCTAGAATTAACTAATCCTCTCTGTGTCACCATTCTAGCTATTATTTACTACACAGATGTGAGATCATTTACCTAGTGATATTTTCCAAATTTGACTTTATGTCCATCTACCTTGTTAAATAGTAAATTCTGCCAAATCAGCAGTATTGATCACAAGGGAAAATGGTTTATGTCCGATAAGAAAACAACATCAGTATTAGTCAATGGAAATAGGCTAAGATCCATGAATGACTATAGAAAAAGTTTTACAGGAAGATGAGACATCATCAGGAAATAAGGAAGAAGAGCTGTTGTAGGTTTACATTCTTACAGTCACAAAAGTGAGTTCAGCTGTGCATGTGTATGGAGTTTGTCTGAATGAAGCAGAAGACAAAGATATAATAAAACTGTACCCTGATAATGATTCCTATCTCAAGATAATGATATTGAAATAAGAAACCCATCCATATGTTCATGAAATAAATCATAGATAGAGATAAGTGACCACTGTTCTGATGAGCTCTATTTCAGAAGCAGGCAGGGCTCGGGAGGTTTTTAGCAAAGATTTGTACAACAAAGGAGTTGAGGAGGAAAAGAATTTGAGCCATGTGAAAAGGGGCCCACATGTTCAAGATCTTCTTGTGCAAACCACTGACTCTAGTAATGAGTAGTACAAATAATTAAATGAATTTGGGGAGAATCTTCATGTCACAAATGCATCTTCCAGCAGCATCTCTGCGTGCAAAGACGGCAGGCTGGTTGAGCACCTTCTCTTTACAGTCCATGTGAGTTATTTGGATTGGAGCCATTGTGGTGGATTGTAATTTATTTTCCCTCCCAGCCTCCGGCTTTTAAGCAGGAATTTTTGGACCTCTCAGAAGAGATAGAGGATGAGTCAAAAATGTTATTGTATCTATATTTTACAGAACTCTCCTAATTGTCAAAGACAGAATGAAATACTTCTGTTGACTTACTTATCCTCATTTAAAAATTCAAAACAGTAACGCTGTAGGATGGGTACAGTTGTTCCTATGTTGTGGAGGAGAAAACTGAGGGTCTCAGAAGCTATGTAACTTGTTCAAGGCCATGAAAACAAATGGCAGTGTTAGCATTCAATTTAAAAAAAATCTATGTGCTTCCAAGCCCATGTACTATCAAGAGCCACAAAGATTATGTGATCACAGAATTAAAATCAGGAAAGGTTAATGTAAACTCAGGGATGAGGTTTGAAATGACAAAGAGATACCCACACACAGCTCCCATTTTGTGTTCATTTTGCCTTACCTGCTACACAGAGAGCTGAATGGAAACTACTCACCAAGAATAAGGCAGTTCAAAGGTACTTGAACTCTCAATAGAAGTTTGAGATTTTTCTCTCATGGCTTTGGATGCATATGTGCAAAATCAACAGTGTGAAAAAAATAAAAATGTTTATAGGCTATGGTAATCTTAGTAGTTAAGAGGACAGATGCTGACATCTAGAAGATCTGGATTCAAACAGCACCTCTGCTACTTCCCCAACCTCTGGTGGGTTATTTCACCTCTCTGAACCTGTTTTTATTAGGTAAATAGGTATAATAATATGTAACTCACAGTTTGATATATAGAGTCATGTCTGAAAAACACATGTATAACATAGTAATGTGTCTATAAACCCTGACAAATATTCAATTGAAGCTACTTTTATTATATTATATTCAAGTTGCTTGTTGATATCCAAAGCAAGCAAAATTAAGAAAATGCTTAGGAAATGTTAATGAAAAAAAAAATCAAGATTGAAAATTTCAAACCATAGAATGATCAAAACTATGCAACCATTAAGAATGACAATAACTGCACAGAAAAAAAACTTGACAGAAATGTATTGAAATTATTTAAATGATTGTTTTAGAGTGATGTATTTCTTTTTACTCTCTGTCTTTTCTGAATCTTCTGTGATCAATAGGAAATATTTTATTAATGCAGTAATTTAATTTATTTTAATGTATGCTTGTATTACCTTGATCCTTGATCACCATTTCCTTGAAATGAGTAGAAAAGTTTAATAAGTTTTTGCTAGCACAATGCCAGTTGGAGTGTCAGGAAATTCGGCTGGTAAATAGTTCATTGAGTTTTGCAGGCTCCTGGGACACCTCTAAGTTAGGTATGGGAGATGATTGGATCTGGGACCTCAGGACCGAGTTTCCCAAGAGCACTAGAAGAATTTGTTTTCTCTGTGCTCGGTCCCCTGGGATTGAACTGAAAACTCCCCAGACTCTGATGGAGGTTGGCTGGGCACCACATTCCCCTCCATACATGACCGGAACTGAGAAAACAAAGCTCCCAGAACAGGAACAGTCCTGCTTTGTCAGCACTGATGACTAGAGCAGCCGTTAATTAGGCAGAGATTAGCTTAAGTACAGTAGTTAGTTAATTGCAAGTTTTACACAGAACTCCCTGTGTCACAGCATGCAGCCTGGAAGCTGAGCCAGAACAGCAGGAAACTTCCCAGGCACACTACAAATACATCAAGTGGAAATTAATATATAGCAAAAGTTTGGGCAATGAGGGCAGTCCCTCCCTGCTGGTTTTGGAGACCCAGTTTAGCTTGACTTAAATATTAAGTAGCTCCTTCAAGAGTTTAGGTTGGTCAGGCTGGAAGTGTGGCTCAAGTGGTAGAGTGCTTGCTTGGACCTGAGTTCAAACCCCTGTACCACCAAAACAAAATAACAACAAAAGTACTTGGGTTGGTTGCCTAGGAAACAACATGATGTTCGACATGAATTCTGAGGATTGAGTGGGAGAGAGCCAGGTATAATTTGGAAGACCTTTTGAGTTCAGAGGGAGCAGTCAGAGAATCTGAAACAAAATTCATATTTGGGGAACAACGGGCAGGTCAGAGATATCTGGTACAGAGATAGTGGAGGATAAGTTAAGAGTGATGAGTGGTGATTCCAAGATGGCAGCTAGAGGTAGGAAGCAGAAAGCGACCCTCCTATAGTGAAATTTTGGAGAGACGCTGGAGACACACTTTGCAGGCATAACCACAGAGAAAAGGCATAACTTTGACCCCTCCACATCTCCAGCCAGTGCAGAGAATCTCCACTTCACGTTAAATGGAGAAACGAGGAGGGTCCCCGGGGCCGCCAGTGGCCAGCGCCCATACGGCTTGGGAAGACGCGGACCAGGTGAGCTTTGCGGTACCGCGGTACCCCCACAGACAAGCCTGGGCCAGAGCAGCATACCCCCCCTGGACAGACTGACCTCCACCTGGGAAAAAAAGAGAAACTGAGTACTAAGCAATAAGAACAGTTAAGACACGCTGGAAAGAGGGTGGGGTGCCCTGAGCTCTGAAGATTGGGGGAAGGGAATCCTTCCCGGGACTGTAAATAAACAAGCCGGGCGGGCCGGAGAGCCTCTGGTGGGAGCGGGAGCGGGGCGCACGCCCAGCAACCAGGAGCGGGGAAGCTTGTGAGAGTGGTGGAGGGAGGAAAACTCCACAGGAGAGGAGGGAAGACCCACTTCCCACGTGAACTGTAAATAAACATGGCAGCCGGCAGGAGCAGCAGCACCGCCCAGTAAGCAGGAGCAGGAAAGCTTCTGAAAGTGGCAGTGGGAGGAAAACTTCAGAGGAGAGGGGGGAAGACCCACCTCCCACAAGAACTGTAAATAAACACGCAGGACTGACAATGCGGGGGCAGTGTCACCTTTCCCAGTGTTTGGAAAGGGGAAAGCCTGTAGCAGAGGCTCCCGCACAGGAGAACTCTGAGCAAACAAAGCCTTTGGGACCAGGTGAGTGCTAGCTCACCCCAGAGATCTGCATAAATAACACCGCCAGCTACAGGCTGAGAGCAGCAGGCAGGCAAGCCACAGTTGCAGATACCAATCTCAGAACTGCCTCCAGATGCTTTTTTTTCTTTTTCTCCCTACCTTTGATGAGAGAACAACCGAATTACACCTGCAAGCCGAAAAATTTACTGAAACTGTATTGCATTTGAACTTGGGACACTTGGTGGGGCTTGTGTGTGTGTGTGTGTGTGTGTGTGTGTGTGTGTGTGTGTGAGTGTGTAGTTTTGTTCTACTTTGTGCATCCCCTTTGATGAGACAACTACAGAACAACATCTGAGGCACCAACTCCAGGACTGGAGATTGAGATGGACACCCAAATTATTAAGACTGAAACTGCATCGCATATAAACTTGGAAGTTTTTTGGTTTTTTTTTTTTAATTTTCTATTTTCCATTTTATTTTAATTCAATTTTATATATAGATATTTCTTTCATTTACTTATTTTTTATTTTTTTATCTTTGATTTTCAATCCTCTCTCTGTCTCTCTAATGTCTGTTCAGCTTACTGTCGATTAGTACACTAAAACTCCCTGTTTATACCTTTGAAACTCTCTTGTCTGATACCTTGTTCTGCTTTCTCCCTCTTGTCTGTATATTTGTTTTCCCCTTTTCTTTAACTTCTTGTTTTCCATCTCAGCTCACCCTTCCATTCTAAATATTACCACTGTTATTATTACAAGCTAGAAAATACTTAATTGCACACAGTACAGGGACACTAACAACACCAACGACAATGACGGGAAGACAGAAAAAACAGGGAAACCAGTTTCCCCACAGCAAAAAATTAGTACAGGAACCAGAAGGGAATAAAGAGAACAGAAACTCAGATCCAGACTCCAACAAAATGAAGATAAACTATGCCAAATGACCCAATGAAGCCCACAAGAATAATTTAAAAGAAGACATACTACAAGTACTCAATGAGAATTTTATAGAGATGATAATGGATAGGGTCAACCAAAATGTACAGGAGACACTCAAGAAATTCCAAGACAATAAAAATAGAGAATTTGAAAAAGCAAAAGAAGAAATAAAGGAAACCATAGAAGCACTGTATAAACACCAAAGTGAAAGAGAGAACACAATGAATAAACGTATAAATGAACTCAGGACAAAAATAGACAACATTAAAGAAGAAACCACCCAGGATATGGAAAACCTCAGAAAAAAGAACGAAACAGAACTACAAAACAAAACGGAAGGCCAATCCAGCAGAATAGAACAAACAGAAGACAGAATCTCAGAACTTGAAGATGAAATGGTAATTAAAGGAAAAATCGAAGAACTATTAATTAAACAACTCAAGAACTGTGAAAAGAAAATGCAAGAACTCACTGACTCCATCAAAAGACCAAACTTGAGAATCATGGGCATCGAAGAATGAGAAGAGGTGCAAGCGAAGGGAATGCATAATATATTCAACAAAATAATAACGGAAAATTTCCCAAATCTAGAGAAAGATATTCCCATACAAATGCAAGAGGCCTCCAGGCCACCAAACAGACCAGATCAAAATAGAACTACTCCACGACATATCATCATTAAAACAACAAGTTCAGAAACTAAGGAAAGAATATTGAAGGCTGTAAGAGAGAAAAAACAAGGAACATACAAAGGTAAACCCATCAAAATCACAGCAGACTTCTCAACAGAAACATTAAAAGCAAGAAGAGCATGGGGTGAGATCTTCCGGGCACTGAATGAAAATAACTTCAACCCCAGGATACTCTACCCAGCAAAGCTATCATTCAAAATAGATGGAGCAATAAAAGTCTTCCATGATAAGCAGAAACTAAAACAATATGTGACCACAAAGCCACCATTACAAAAGATTCTGCAAGGGATCCTGCACACAGAAAGTGACACCCAACTTAACCATGAAAAGGCAGGCAGCACCAAACCACAGGATAAGAAAAAGGAAGACAGTAGAGAGTAACCTCAACTTAGGTACATACAATCAAACCTTCAAACAACTAAGGGCAAAATAGTTTCTGCTTGGTATTGGGGGGTGAGAAGGAGGGAGCAGGGGGGAGAAATGAACCAAGCCTTGTATGCACATATGAATAATAAAAGAAAAATGAAAAAAAAACCAGAAATATGCTCAAAGCAAAAAAAAAAAAAAAGAGTGATGAGTGTAAGAAAGTAAATCAGAGACAAGATATGGAGGAATAAAGGAGCAAGAAGTGTAAGAGAGCGATGTAGTCAGCACTTCAGTGATAATCAGAGGGGTGAGGTCTCTGCAAGAAGGGAAGAGCAGGGTAGAGGAGATTTCATGGAGGATACAGAAGTTCACCTAGAAATTAAACTTATTATTCACTTACTCATTAATTGACCCATCTATTTTTTTTCACAAATAGAAATTAAGCATCCACTTGGTGCCAAGTACTGTCCTATGTGCACAAAGAGGAAAAGAAGTAGATTGATGAAAACAGACAATTCCAACACATTGTGATAGAGCTATGGTAAAAGTTTGTGCAAGATGATATGGAAACAAGAAAACAGGAAGTTAGTAAAGATTTTATAGTAAGTAGGGAATTTAAATCTGGTTTAAAAGGATGAATTGGAGTTCAATAGATACAAAAAGAAGGGCATCTCAAGCAGAGAGAAGAGTGAGGAACTAATGTTTGAGAGGTGAAGAACAATCACAAGTAGGTTGAAGGTGGATATAGGGACAAGAATAAGGAAGGAGAATGCAGTTGAGATGAGAAGAGTTTGTATTCCTGAGTTAGAAATTGGAAAGGAATTCTGTAGCCAATGGACCCCATGCTCTTTTCATCATGTCTATCATAAGTTAGTAAATTTGAGCACAGACTGGCAATACTCATTTGTTCATTCATTTAACAAAACATTACTGAGCATTTGTTATGTACAATACTAATCCCCATATCTACATACAAGGTTAGAGTTTCCTAAAGATGATGTGTAGACAGTCCTTTATCTTTTGCTATCTTTTCATATTTTATAGACTCAAAGTCTATTCAAGGTCTTCTGTGGGTCCTCATAAATTTTAGGGCTATTTTTTTCTGTTTCTATGAAAGATGTCATTGGAATTTGATAGCAGCTGTGGTGAAGCTTTTGGTCATTTTGGGTAGTATGGAAAGTCTAACAATATTAATTCTTCCAATTCATGAACATGGGATATTTATTTGTGGCTTCTTCAATTTCTTTCAACATTTTTAAAGTTTTCAATGTATGGATCTTTCATTTCTTTGGTTAAATTATTCCTAATTATTTTATTTTTTGATCTTATTATACATAGGATTGTTTTCTTAATTTATTTTTCAGAAAATTTGTTGTTAGTATGAAGACATACGATAATTTTTGTGTAGTGATTTTACAACCTACAAATTTACTAAATTTGTTTATTAGTTCTAACAGTTTTTAAACAATGCAATGTGTATTTCAAAATTGCTAGAAGAATAGATTTTTGACATTCTCACCACAAAAACTGATAAGTGGGTGAGGTGTGGATATGTAAATCAGCTTGACTGACTCTTTCTGCAATGTATACATAGTGAAAACATCACATAATACTACATAAATATATGCAATTACTATTCGCCAATTAATAATAAATAAATATATGAATGTGTATGTGTATGTTGTATATAAATACATACATGATATAAAAATCTTCAAAGACTTCCTCTGTACTCTAGATGCAATTGTTTGCGTGATTTTCCTTTCCAAAAGAGCTTAGAAACAGCTTCAAACTCCAATTCTTGTTCAATAAATAGTGCCTGTCTGTTTTTAACCCCTTTCTCCTAGGTGTTTCATCTATCTTTGATTTGATCATTTCTGCTTCAGGACCCTGATGGAATGAATTTTGTGTATACATACAGTAGCTTTGTGACCCGAACAAATGTCCTTTGCCTCTCCTTCCTATAGTAGATTTTTTTAAAGGAATTAAGACAATGTCATGGTGATTGTATCCTTGTTTAAACCATGCTTTATTCTGGGCTTTCCATGTACTGCCTCAGGAAGATTACATTGTTCTCATCACATCATAGCTGGGCAAGCTGAAACACATGGAGATTGAGTTGTGCAATAAGCTCCAGGTTCCTTACTATACAAACCTGCCAGAGCCAGGTGCTGAGTTTCATAGGTTAGGTTCAGCCTTGTTCAATACATCTTACATCATGCACCACGTTAATCACAAGTAACATACATTAGAAGTTTATTCTGAACCAGGGACTGTAGTAAGCGTGAGAAGTGAGCTTTCTTAATACCCCACTATAGAGGAACAATGATGATCCATTTCACAGATAAGGAAACTAAAGCTTCAAAGTGTTACCTGGTTTTCTGCAGGCCATATAGCAGGTGAGTGGCTGATTGGGCTTAGAACCAGGTAATTTATACTAAAACCCATGCATACAGCTCTTTAGCTATGCCACTTCCAACACCTGAGGGAGCCCCTTCCTTTTAACTGAGTTTCCTTCACACTGTGCTGCCTTGATGTTTGGAAATGGGATTATAGGTACACCACTTACTACCGTCACTGGCCCTATTACCATCAGTTAAGGACATTTCCAGATACCAGGCACTCAGCTAGTATTTTAATAGATATTATTTTATTGAATCTTCCTAACAAGGAAATGTAATTCTCAACCAGTTTTCATGTGGGGAATTGCCCATATCAATGGATCAATTGAGAGACATTAAATAATTTCCCCCAGAATCACGTAACTGATAAGATGAAGAGCCCAGACTTAGAACTAGGTTTTCCTAGTTCCAAAGCCCATTGTCACACGGGGTTTTCTGCAGATGTTCCAGGGACTGTCCCTCTCCTCCTGAGAGAGGAAAGGGCTACTGCTCTCTTACACACATGCCTCCATTCTGAGCTTATTGGGCTCACAGAGAATTTCCTGCCAGTCCTGTTCACAGTCCAGGCAGTGTCCCTCCCCCTTGCTTGTCAGCTGCAATCTACAAGAGGAAGGGCTTGTTCCCAGAAGCAGGATTTATGGCTTCAACTTTATCAACCTGGCTCCAAGACACAGTACCCTTGCCCAGCCACCTCTTCCCCATTCACCTTTCCCAGGGTGAGAAAAGCTTGTAAATTCACAAAGATTATGATTAAGCTTCAAGAGCCAGTCCTTCCTCCATCTATTGCACACACACAGACACACACCACACACACATGCATGCACACATGCACATACACCCTCATATCTCTTAAAGAGGTGTTTTTCTTGGCATATTATATTGGCCAAAGCTTTGACTGTACAGCCAGAATGCCTGAGTTCAAATAATACATTTTTTACCATGAGCTCTTGAGTCATCTCTTTTTGCCTCAATTTTCTCACTGGTTAAATACTAGTATGAATCTCAGAGGGTTGCTCAGAGGATAAAATTACCCCAAGTAAAGAACTTAAAACTGGCCTTGTAGTATACAAATGTTCCATAACTATTAGGTATTTTATTGTATCATCATCACCACCATCATTACAATCATCATGAAGGATGCTTTTATGTATTGCTCCTCAGGAGGTTTATTCAAGGACAGTGAAAGACATTATCCTTCAAAGTGACATTGAAACCAATGATGAGCATCACAACTCTCTCTGATCTTTTCCCCTAAAATAACAATCATTTCCAGTTATTGTGTAACTATTTTATTCCAGACACTGTAAGGTTCTAATTATCTGTGATTAATCTGTACCTGCCACCTCTCTGCTCTTGTACACTAATCCATTTCTTTCTCTTCCCTTGTTTATGTCAATGTCATGAAAAGCCTATTTTCCCAAGACCCATCAATTGGCTTATGGTTGAGTTTAGCCAATGAATGGTGTAAACGGAAGACTGGAGGGCACCAGGAGAGAGAAGCTAAGTACATCAGTCAGTTATTGCTATGTAACAAATAACCCCTAAACTCAGTGGCATACCATGGTGTGCAATTATTTCTGAATCTTCTGTCAATGGATATACAGAGATGACTTTACTTAGACTATGGGGGTTGGAAAAATACATTCCATGCATCAATTCTGTAGGTTGTCTGACACATCTCTTTTTCACATGTCTCTTATTCTTTTGGGACTACCCAATGCATATGCTTTTCATAGCAATGACAAAAATCCAAGTGGGCAAGCCTAACCCATAAAGCACATTTTAAGGATGGTGGCTAGAGGGAGGAAGCAGAAAGTGTGCCTCCTATAGTGAAATCTTAGAGAGACACTGGAGTCACACCTTGCAGGCAAAGCCACGGAGAAGAGGCAAAACTTTGACCGCTCCACACCTCCAGCCTGCACAGAGAATCTCCATTTCACATTGAATGGAGAAACCAGGAGGGCCCCCAGGCTGCCAGATGCCCATGTCCAGATGGGTTGGAAAGACGTGGACAAGGTGAGCTAAGTGCTATGCAGTACTTCCACAGAAAACCCTGGGCCAGATCAGTATAGCCCCATGGACAGACTGACCCCCACCCAGGGAAAAAAAGAGAAACTGAGTAATAAGCAATATGAACAATAAAGACACGTAGCAAAGAGGGTGGGGCTCCCTGAGTGCCAAAGAGGGGGAAAGGCGAATCCTTCCCGGAACTGTAAATGAACAAGCTGGGCCTGGCCAGAGAGGGCGGGAGCAGGAGCGCGCACCCAGCAACCATGAGCTGGAAAGTGTGTGAGAGTGGTGGAGGGAGGAAAACTCCACAGGAGATGGGGGAAGACCCACCTCCCACGTGAGCTGTAAACAAACATTTACAGCAACATTTACATGAGCTGTAAACAAACATTTACAGCATTTACAGGAGCAGCAACACAAGCCCAGCAATCAGGGGCGGGAAAGCTTGTAAAAGCAGTGGTAGGAGGAAAACACCACAGGAGAAGGGGGAAAGCCCCACTTCCCACGTGAACTATAAATAAACATGCAGGCCTGAGAAAGCGGGTGCAGTGTCACCTCCCCCAGTGTGCTTGGAAAGGGGAAAGCCTGTAGCAGTGGCGGTGGCGCACAGGAGAACTCTGAGTAAACAAAGCCTGCGGGGCCAGGTGAGTGCTAAGCTCACCCCAGAGATCTGCATAAATAATGCCTCCAGCAACAGCAGGCTGACAGCAGTGGGCAGGCAAGCCACAGCTGCAGATAGCCGTTCACAGACCTGTCTCCAGGCTCTTTTTTTGTCTCTCTCCCTACCTTTGATAAGAAAACAACCAAACTACACCTGCATGCTGAAAAACTTACTGAAACTGTATTGCATTTGAACTTGGGACACTTTGGGTTTTTTTTTTTTTGAGCAGTTTTGTTCTACTTTATGTTTCCCCTTTGATGAGACAACTACAGAACAACATCTGAGGCATCATCTCCAGGATTGGAGGCTGAGGGATGGGCACCAAAATTATTAAGACTGAAACTTCATTGCATTTGAACTTGGAGGGTTTTTTTATTTTCTATTTTTTATTTTGTTTTATTGTATTTTATTTTTATATATATATTGTTTTTCTTTCATTTACTTATTTTTTATTTTTATTCTTATCTTTATTCTTTTTATTTTTCATTTTCAATCCTCTCTCTGTATCTCTAATGCCTTTTCAGCTTACGGATGATTAGTTCACTGTCTCTCCTTGTTTATATCTTTGAAACTTTTTTGTTTGTTTCTTTATTTTGTTTTTTTTTCTACTAGATTATTTGTTTCTCCCTTTTCCTTTAACTTCTTTGCTTTCCATCCCCTCTCACCCCTCCATTCTAAATATCACTAGTGCTATTATTACAAGCCAGAAGATAGCACACAGTACAGGGACAATAACAACACCTTGGGCAATGACGGGAAGACAGAAAAAACAGGGAAACCAGTTTCCCCAGAGCAAAAAACTAGTACAGGAACCAGAGGGAAATGAAGGAAACAACACTCAGATCCAGACTCCAACAAAATGAAGATAAACTATGCCAAATGACCCAATGAAGCCCACAAGAATAATTTAAAAGAAGACATACTACAAGTACTCAATGAGAATTTTATAGAGATGATACTGGATATGGTCAACAAAATGTACAGGAGACACTCAAGAAATTCCAAGACAACAAAAACAGAGAATTTGAAAAAGCAAAAGAAGAAATAAAGGAAACCATAAAAGCACTGTATAAACACCAAAGTGAAACAGAGAACATGATTAATAAACTGATAAATGAACTCAGGACAAAAATAGACCACATTAAAGAAGAAATCACCCAGGATATGGAAAACCTCAGAAAAAAGAACGAAACAGAACTACAAAACAAAACAGAAGGCCAATCCAGCAGAATAGAACAAACAGAAGACAGAATCTCAGAACTCAAAGATGAAATGGTAATTAAAGGAAAAACTGAAGAACTATTAATTAAACAACTCAAGACTTGTGAAAAGAAAATGCAAGAACTCACCAACTCCATCAAAAGACCAAACTTGAGAATCATGGGCATTGAAGAAGGAGAAGAGGTGCAAGCAAAGGGAATGTGTAATATGTTCAACAAAATAATAACAGAAAATTTGCCAAATCTAGAGAAATCTATTCCCATACAGATGCAAGAGGCCTCCAGGACACCAAACAGACCAGATCAAAATAGAACTACTCCATGACATATCATCATTAAGACAACAAGTTCAGAAACGAGGGAAAGAATATTGAAGGCTGTAAGAGAGAAAAAACAAAGCACATACAAAGGGAAACCCATCAAAATCACAGCAGACTTCTCAACAGAAACATTAAAAGCAAGAAGAGCATAGGGTGAGATCTTCCAGGAACTGAATGAAAATAACTTCAACCCAAGGATACTCAACCCAACAAAACTATCATTCAAAATAGATGGAGCAATAAAAGTCTTCCATGATAAGCAGAAACTAAAACAATATGTGACCACAAAGCCATCACTACAAAAGATTCTTCAAGGGATTCTGCACACAGAAAGTGAAACCCAACTTAACCATGAAAAGACAGGCAGCACCAAACCACAGGAAAAGAAAAAGCAAGAAAGTAGAGAGTAACCTCAACTTAGGTACACACAAGCAAACCTTCAAACAACTAAGACAACTAAATGGCAGGAATCACCACATACCTATCAGTACTAATGCTTAATGTTAATGGACTTAATTCCCCCATCAAAAGGCACCGCTTGACGAAATGGATTAAAAAGGAAGATCCAACAATTTGGTGCTTACAGGAGACCCATCTCACTGACAGAAATAAGCATAGGCTTAGGATGAAAGGCTGGAAGATTTACCAAGCCAATGTACTCCGAAAACAGGCAGGAGTAGCAATACTTATCTTTGACAAAGTAGACTTCAAACCTACATTGATCAAATGAGATAAAGGACATTCCATACTAATAAAAGGGGAAATAGACCAAAAGGAAATAATAATCATCAACCTGTATGCACTGAATGTCAATGCACCCAATTTCATCAAACATACCCTGAAAGACCTAAAAGCATATATTAACTCCAATGCAGTGGTTGTGGGAGACTTTAACACCCGATTATCATCAATAGATAGGTCATCCAAACAAAAAATCAATAAAGAAATCCAAGATCTAAAATATACAATAGAACAAATGGACCTACTTGATGTCTACAGAACATTCCAACCAACTTCTACACAATATATATTCTTCTCAGCAGCCCATGGAACCTTCTCCAAAATAGATCATATCCTAGGGCACAAAGCAGGCCTCAGCAAATATAAGAAAATAGAAATTGTACCATGCATACTATCTGATCACAATGCAGTAAAACTAGAACTCAACAACAAAAGTAAAGACAAAAAACATGCAAACAGCTGGAAACTCCATAACTCATTACTTAATGAACAATGGATCATTGATGAAATAAAAGAAGAAATTAAAAAGTTCCTGGAAGTCAATGAAAATGAAAACACAACCTACCAGAACCTATGGGACACAAAAAAGGCAGTCCTGAGAGGAAAGTTTATAGCCCTAAGTGCATATATTAAAAAGACTGAAAGATTACAAATCAATGATCTAATGGTACATCTCAAACTCCTACAAAAACAAGAACAAGTAAATCCCAAAACAAATAGGAGAGAAATAATAAAAGTAAGAGCTGAAATCAATGAAATAGAAACAAAAAAAAACATACAAAGAATTAATGAAACAAAAAGTTGGTTCTTTGATAAAATAAACAAGATCGATAGACCCCTGGCAAACCTGACTAAAGTGAGGAGAGAAAAAACCCAAATTAGTAGAATCAGGAATGCAAAAGGGGAGATAACAGCAAACACCATGAAAGTTCAGGAAACCATCAGAGACTACTTCGAGAACCTATATTCAAATAAATTTGAAAATCTTAAAGAAATGGAAAGATTTCTAGATACATATGACCATCCAAAACTGAACCAAGAGGAAATTAATCACTGAATAGATCTATAACACAAAATGAAATTGAAGCAGCAATCAAGAGTCTCCCCAAAAAGAAAAGTCCAGGACCTGATGGATTCTCTGCTGAATTCTATCAGACTTTAAAGAAGAACTGATACCAACCCTCCTTAAACTGTTTCATGAAATAGAAAGGGAAGGAAAACTGCCAAACACATTTTATGAAGCCAGTATTACACTTATCCCAAAACCAGGCAAAGACACCTCCAAAAAGGAGAACTATAGGCCAATCTCCTTAATGAACATTGATGCAAAAATCCTCAATAAAATAATGGCAAACGGAATTCAATAACACATCAAAAAGATCATTCACCACGACCAAGTAGGCTTCATCCCAGGAATGCAGGGGTGGTTCAACATATGAAAATCAATAAACGTAATAAACCACATTAACAGAAGCAAAGACAAAAACCACCTGATCATCTCAATAGATGCAGAAAAAGCCTTTGATAAGATCCAACACCATTTCATGATAAAAGCTCTAAGAAAACTAGGAATAGAAGGAAAGTTCCTCAACATTATAAAAGCTATATATGACAAACCTACAGCCAGCATTATACTTAATAGAGAAAAACTGAAACCATTCCCTCTAAAATCAGGAACCAGACAAGGATGCCCACTATCTCCACTCCTATTCAACATAGTACTGGAATTCCTAGCCAGAGCAATTAGGCAAGAAGAAGGAATAAAAGGAATACAAATAGGTAAAGAAACTGTCAAAATATCCCTATTTGCAGACGACATGATCCTATACCTTAAAGACCCAAAAAACTCTACTCAGAAGCTTCTAGACATCATCAATAGCTATAGCAAGGTAGCAGGATATAAAATCAACATAGAAAAATCATTAGCATTTCTATACACTAACAATGAGCAAATGGAAAAAGAATGTATGAAAACAATTCCATTTACAATAGCCTCAAAAAAAATCAAATACCTAGATATAAACCTAACAGAAGATGTGAACGACCTCTACAAGGAAAACAATAAACTTCTGAAGAAAGAGTTTGAGGAAGACTATAGAAAGTGGAGAGATCTCCCATGCTCATGGATTGGTAGAATCAACATAGTAAAAATGTCAGTACTCCCAAAAGTAATCTACATGTTTAATGCAATTCCCATCAAAATTCCAATGACATTCATTAAAGAGATTGAAAAATCTACCGTTAAATTTATATGGATACACAAGAGGCCACTAATAGCCAAGGCAATACTCAGTCAAAAGAACAATGCTGGAGGTATCACAATATCCGGCTTCTAACTATAGTACAAAGCAATAACAATGAAAACAACATGGTAGTGGCACAAAAACAGACATGAAGACCAGTGGAACAGAATAGAGGACCCAGATATGAAGCCACACAACTATAACCAACTTGTATTTGACAAAGGAGCTAAAAATATATGATGGAGAAATAGCAGCCTCTTCAACAAAAAATGCTGGGAAAACTGGTTAGCAGTCTGCAAAAAACTGAAACTAGATCCATGTATATCACCCTATACCAAGATTAACTCAAAATGGATCAAGGATCTTAATATCAGACCACAAACTCTAAAGTTGATACAGGAAAGAGTAGGAAATACTCTGGAGTTAGTAGGTATATAGGTAAGAACTTTCTCAATGGTACCCCAGCACACAGCAACTAAGAGATAGCATAGATAAATGGGACTTCATAAAACTAAAAAGCTTCTGTTCATCAAAAGAAATGGTCTCTAAACTGAAGAGAACACCCACAGAGTGGGAGAAAATATTTGCCAACTATACATCAGACAAAGGACTGATAACCAGAATATATAGGGAACTTAAAAAACTAAATTCTCCCAAAACTAATGAACCAATAAAGAAATGGGCAAGTGAACTAAACAGAACTTTCTCAAAAGAAGAAATTCAAATGGCCAAAAAACACAAGAAAAAATGTCACCATCTCTAGCAATAAAGGAAATGCAAATTAAAACCACACTAAGATTCCACCTCACCCCTGTTAGAATAGCCATCATCAGCAACACCACCAACAACAGGTGTTGGCGAGGGTGCGGGGAAAAAGGAACCCTCTTACACTGTTGGTGGGAATGTAAACTAGTACAACCACTCTGGAAAAAAATTTGGAGGCTACTTAAAAACCTAGACATTGATCTACCATTTGATCCAGCAATACCACTCTTGGGGATATACCCAAAAGACTGTGACACAGGTTACTCCAGAGGCACCTGCACACCCATGATTATTGCAGCACTATTCACAATAGCCAAGTTATGGAAACAGCCAAGAGCCCCACTACTGATGAATGGATCAAGAAAATGTGGGATCTATACACAATGGAATTTTATGCAGCCATGAAGAAGAACGAAATGTTATCATTCGCTGGTAAATGGATGGAATTGGAGAACATCATTCTGAGTGAGGTTAGCCTGGCCCAAAAGACCAAAAATCGTATGTTCTTCCTCATATGTGAACATTAGATCAAGGGCAATCACAACAATGGGATTGGAGCTTGAGCACATGATAAAAGCGAGAGCACACAAGGGCGGGGTGAGGATAGGTAAGACACCTAAAAAATTAGCTAGCATTTGTTGCCCTTAACGCAGAGAAACTAAAGCAGATACCTTAAAGCAACTGAGGCCAATAGGAGAAGGGGACCAGGAACTAGAGAAAAGGTTAGATCAAAATGAATTAACCTAGAAGGTAACACACATGCACAGGAAATCAATGTGAGTCAACTCCCTTATAGCTATCCTTATCTCAACCATCAAAACCCTTGTTCCTTCCTATTATTGCTTATACTCTCTCTACAACAAAATTAGAAATAAGGGCAAAATAGTTTCTGCTGGGTATTGAGGGGGTGGAGGGGAGAGGGAGGGGGCAGAATGGGTGGTAAGGGAGGGGGTGGGGGCAGGGGGGAGAAATGACCCAAGCCTTGTATGCACATATGAATAATAAAACAATAAATTTTATTTTAAAAAAGCACATTTTAAGCTTCTCCTTATGCCATGCCTGCAAATAACTCTTGTTCTAAGCAAATTACATGGTCAAGTTGAGCATCAATGGGATGGAGAACTTTACTTTTCTGTGGTGGTGGGGGCAGAAAGCAAACATTTTAATACCACGGTATTTTTTCTGCCATTGTGTGTTTTGTATCTGCTTTAGGGCTCTATCTCCCCAACCACCCCAGCTTCCCCTGACAGAATGTTTGGATTCCAGCTTCTGCTGAATGACTCCAAATCTTGGAATCTGGAAATGCTGTGCCTTCTTTTTGTTCTTCCAAGCTAAAGATGGTAGTTTTCAGCTGCTTCCAAATATTGCTTTGCTTCACTAGCCCCTATTTTTATTTATCTTTTACTTCACACACATTTCACAAAGTACTAAATAATATACAAGGAAACGCTAGTCTTCCTTTCATCTCAACTTCCAGTTCTTTTTCTCAGAATTGGCACTGTAGGTAGGGTTATTATTCTGCTTTTCATATAGCATATTTCCCAGAAACTCTTATAATTTAAAGTTTACCACATTTCTATGAAGGAAGTGAATTATTTCCAGTTTGCAGGTGAAGAAACTGCTTATTGTGCAAACTTGGGAAAGTGACTGAATCTTTCTGAACCTGAATGTCTCCAGGAAGGATGAAAATTTTGATAGTAGCTGTGTCAAGGTTAATATTCAGAGATAGTGTATGTGAAATTCTTAGCATAGTGCATGGAATATTTGAAATGTTTGGTAAGTAATACTACTAATAACTTCATAACAATATATTATCAGTAATATCATTATGGAGGTAATTAATTTTACTATTTGCCAAAAGACTTATATAGAGTACTCACCTTCTGCATTTTAATTTAAACAGTAGCTATGCTCATAAAGAAAGAAGGATGAGGGTCCCTGAGAAAAATTTCTAGAGCTTTCTTCATTTTCCCCAACAGCTGAGGGAGACATGAAACAGCCATTGTTCATCTTTTGTTATCTAAGTAAATTGACATTTGCTTCAGTTGATCAAATCCATTTAAAAAGAGTTAGATATCTAGCAAGCATGAGGCCCTGGGTTCAAACTTCAGTGCCACTACCTGCCCCCAAAAAGTTAGATAATAACTCCTCTTCTAAGAAGCTTCCCATGATTAATCCATTCTTCCACACTCTTCCCTTGTAGTGTGGTTCTTGTTCATATTGTATTAGCCAGCATGAATATGGTTAGAAAATTTTGAAGTGATAAGAATCCTGGTTTGTAAAAAAGTATGTATTTCTGAACTTTGCCTCAACCTAATGATCTCTAAAAGTTCCAAGTAAGGACTGGGTTGACATTTTTAGAAGCACATTGGGTGATCTAAGGACTCAGTTTAAGCAGAGCTGCTCAGGTCCGATTCATGTTTATTTAGTCATTCAAGAAGCCTTTATAGCGTGCCCCCTCCATTATGGGCACTAAGAGAGGTAATGGACCTAGGGACATAAGATTGACAGTCTTGAGTTCTCAAGGATTTAGAGTCTAGTGTAGGGAGGGATAAGGGCAGAATAGTCAAACGATAGTTGATGGTAGAGGGCAATAAATGTTATGCCTGAAGCAAGTACAAATATTTAGGGAAGAACAGACTGGAAAATGGTGGCAAGAGAAGGTTTGGTTGTTCCCTATATAAAACTATGGCAAGCAATTCATCCTGAACTTTGTGAAGCAGTTCTGGATGTATATCTAGAGTGTTAGAGTAGGGTGAGAGGCAATGTCTGAAGCAGAGAGCCTTCTGTGAAATTCATATTGTCCCTCATCTACTCCAGTTATCTGTATGGTAGCAGCTGTTTCCACTGGCTTAATTTCTCTTTCTATTTGGGGAATGGGGCAAGTAGAAACATTTAAATCATTGAAGGTACTGAGTAAAATACACACCATAATTGACATTAAAGATACTCTATTTGGAAAGCAGTATTTTTAAATAAGTTGATGTATAATTAAAGACAAAGACAACTGTGCACAGATACTGTATCCTCATAAGGCATATTTATAATAGTTATAATTTGTGTATGCTTGCTGAAGAAACAAATGAATAAATTGTGTATAATGAGAGCCTGGTTTCTCACTGTCAGGTAAAGAACTTACAGATTAGAAAGGGGGAAATACTAGGACGAACTCAGTGGTATTCGATTGTAATCAGTGGTGTCAGCATGAATTCATGGCTCTAAAATATACACAAGCACATAGATATACAAATTCGTGTATACATGCATAATTTTCTAGTTCTGGCCACTAAGTAGGCATATGTCACACTCAGATTTTGGTTTCTAAATGCCGTTCTCCAATAAAAAGTGCCGACACTCATCAGAAAAGTGGTTTATTCCAGGGTTGGGGCAAGAAAAATACAACTTGAGCCTGGAGTATCTTTCTTGTGATGCCAGAACTCATGAGCATGCTCAGAAAAGGGTGGTATGCTGAAGGACATTGGAACTGCTGTAGACTTTCCAACAACCAAGGCTATAACAACTTCAGCATCAAAATAAATGATGATAGTTAGTATTAGATTATGAAGTATAATAAGTGTCCTCAAGTCTGTAGTGAGATAAATAAATATTTGGATAAATGGGTTAAAGTGGAAAGCAGTGGTAAAATTTTTAGAATAAACAATATATTATTATATTTTCAAACTGTTTCTCCCAAGATGTTAATAATTTCAAATGAAAACCTTATAGTGCCAAACTAAGCCAGATGCCTTCACCAGGGGATTAAGGCTAGTATCTTTAATAAGACATTACAATATTAGTTACCCCTGGTATAACACACCAAGAAGTGTCTGTTGTGTTTTTGATATTCTTGACAAAAATGCATAACCTCAAACTAATCATGAGAAAATGGCAGGCAAACCCAAATCTAGGAATACTTGACAAAATAACCCATCAGTAAACATCAAAAATATCAAAGTCATGATGACTTGGTAAGAGTAGATTTTAAGGGTTCTCATCATTAAAAAAATATTTTGAGGTAATGTATTCACTAAATAGCTTGATTTAGCCCTTGCATTCTGTGTACATTACCAAACACCATGTTGTACCACCAAAAAATACAATGCTCACTGCTAATTAAAAATATTAACGGGGGTAGCAAGAGAAGGATAAGGGAGAGTAATAGAGGGGTTTGATCTATTAAAATACAATATATTCATGGGTGAAAGACCATTGTGAAGTCCCTTTGAACAATGAATAGTCACCAGAAGAATGAAAGACTGGGATGTAAAACAGGTCCTGTTAGGAGGTGGGTACTTGTGGGAGAGGGAAGGTAAATGGAGGGGATGAAGGATTGGGAATATGGTTGATGTACTTCATATACTTGTATAAAAACAGAACAATGGAGCCTGTAGAAATTATTTTAAGTAGAGGTGAGGAAGGTGAGTGAGAATGATGAGTAGGATGAATCCAAGCAAGGTACATTGTACACATATATGGAAATGTGACAATGAAACCCCATGTAGAGCTAACATATGCTAATAAATATGTTTAAAAATTATTTAAAAAGGAACAAAGTATATTATCTTTTAACATACACTCATTGTCATTACCATAGAAGTATTTATCATATCTAGAACACAGAGAGGAAATACCGTGTGATGTCAATCCATTGTATATTACCAGTGTTATTATAAGTGCTAATAAAATTTGATGAAATATAAAAAATAAACAAATCATAATAAAAATCAAAGTCATGAGGGACAAAGAGAGAATAAGGAACTTTTACAAATTCAAGGCCACTAAGGAAATAATTGCAACATGTGATTCTGTGCTAGATTCTGGAACCAGAAAAGGGCATTAGGGAAAAAATGGTCAGTTTTTGACATTAATTCCCTGATTTTGATAATTGAAATTAAAAGTAAATAAATTGTTAATGTTATGAATACAACACTTTATAGTATGTTTTCTTAACTTTTCTGTAAGTCTATGTTTAACCTGAATTAAACATTACACAATGTATATGTGGGATGTAATATATGTTCATAGAATTGTTTTGTCTCTGTACCCTTGACCAGTTTTCCTCATCTCCACATTTCCTGGTTCTCCATTTTTATGGCTCTTTGCCACTAAATGCCATGAGATTTCAGGAGAGGGAGGTGTCATAGAAAAAATAGGTAGGTAAGAGTTTTAAGAGTTCCCTAAGTGTCCTCCAGGAGTATTACAGGCATTAGGGAGCAAGAGCCCAGCTCTAGCATCTTGTAGATGTATGTACTGCACTGCACTGCCCAGACAGGGGGCAGCAGACAACTGAGAATGAGGCTCATAAGGCTGTTGTGAGATGAGCAGTTGGTAAACTCATGGGAGCTGTCCACGGTCCTGACAACGCTCCAGTGTCCATCCAAGCCAAGGAATTGCAACAGGTGGCCCTTGACTCTTGGACTCTACTATGTGTTGACTGTAATTGAGTGTGTCCTTTAGGGTATGAAGCAGTGTGTGTGTGTGTGTGTGTGTGTGTGTGTGTGTGGAGAGAGAAAGACAGAAAGACAGAAAAAGAGAGAGAGAGACAGAGAGTGCCTGTTTGGAAAGCCAGGCTCTAAGGAACTGCATCACTGTGTAAGGTAGAGCTGGATTGGATCTGCAGTGACTAAGACCTCAGGAAGTCAATACTTTCTCCACAACAGGTTTTGAAAAGTATAGTTCCAAGTCTACCTACATCACAATTTCCCACAGCTTGTTAAAAATACGATTTCTAAGACTTGCACCACAAGACCTGTTAAATCAGAATCTGAAGGCAAAGGTTGGAAGAAGAGAGAAGGGAGATGGTAAAAAAATACGCATTTTAAAAAAGCTTCCCTTGGTAATTCATATTCACTCTGAAGTTTAAAACTTATTGTATATCCCATCTAAAGTGGATTAGATAGTAATATTTTTGGGCATATAGGTTAAAAAATATCATGAGAACTACTATTCATATTTATTTGTATCTCTTTCCTTAAAGTTTTCCATTTCCCAGTAGGCATTAAATTTGCACAAAATTTCACTACATGGATATACATTAGTTTGTTAGAGCACATGAATATAATTCATAAATGAATAGACATATCTTTATTCATGTGTTTGTTATTTCAATCAACAAACACCTTTGAATACTCACTATATTCCAGGCACTGTTCTGCCACTTCAGTTACAGTCTTGAGTAAGACAAAGTATTTGTCCTCATGGAGTTTTTAGTTTCTTTATAAAAGGTGAGGGAGGAATAGGGGCAGATATATTGTGATGTGTGCTCAAAATGTTTTCAATATAAGAGTTAAGGATAAACATTTATAGGCCAGACATGGAGCTCATGCTTGTGATCCCATCTACTTAGGAGGAGGAGTCCAAGAAGATCATAGTCTAAAGCCAGTCCAGGCAAAAGTTAATAAGACCACATCTCAACCATTAAGCCAGTTGTGGAGGTATATGCTTATGATCTCAACTACATGGGAGGTATATGAAGGATGCCATGGTCTGAGGCCAGACCTGGACAAAAAAAAAAAAAACTGAAGCCAAAAAAGGATTGGAGGTAGGCTTACATGGCATAGCATCTACCTAGCAAGCACAGGGTCCTGAGTTCAAACTCTAGTACTACTGGGTGGGGAAAGTTTAGAAGCCGTTTATTTAGACTTTTCTAAATGTCACAAGCAAGTCTGTCCCATTGTGTATAAGTCCAGCATATGCCTAAGCAGTCAGACTGGCCATTCTTCTGTTCTTCCAGATGGTTCTGACTGCCAGGACCTACTAGTTTCAGGAAGGACACCCCATGTCTACTTTCCTGTCCTTGTTCCTTCTTGCTGCTCATACTCAACAATTCTCCCATGGCTCCATTTTCCTTCCTTAGTAAAACAGACAGTGAGGAGCCCCACTGTTCTGTGGTGACAATAAAAAAGATAGTTTCCCAGTGCTACTTCCCTCCATGGAATGAGTTGAAAAATGCAAAGTGGTTTCCTTTCCCCAACCTACATGCTATTTTTTTTAAATAAAAAATGTGGTTCTGCGAAATGTTATCATTTGCTGGTAAATGGATGGAATTGGAGAACATCATTCTGAGTGAGGTTAGCCTGGCCCAAAAGACCAAAAATCGTATGTTCTCCCTCATATGTGGACATTAGATCAAGGGCAAACACAACAAGGGGATTGGACTTTGAGCACATGATAAAAGCTAGAGCCCACAAGGGAGGGGTGAGGATAGGTAAGACACCTAAAAAATTAGCTAGCATTTGTTGCCCTTAACGCAGAGAAACTAAAGCAGATACCTTAAAAGCAACTGAGGCCAATAGGAAAAGGGGACCAGGAAGTAGAGAAAAGGTTAGATCAAAAAGAATTAACCTAGAAGGTAACACACACACACAGGAAATCAATGTGAGTCAATGCCCTGTATAGCTATCCTTATCTCAACCAGCAAAAACCCTTGTTCCTTTCTATTATTGCTTATACTCTCTCTACAACAAAATTAGAGATAAGGGCAAAATAGTTTCTGCTGGGTATTGAGGGGGTGGGGGCAAAGGGAGGGGGTGGAGTGGGTGGTAAGGGAGGGGGTGGGGGCAGGGGGGAGAAATGACCCAAGCCTTGTATGCACATATGAACAATAAAAGAAAAAAAATGTGGTTCTGGACTCATCTAGTGCCCTCTTCCCGAGAAAAAGAATTTATTATACTATTGGCAACTCCCTCAAACACTGAATAACGGAATAAAGGAGAACCATTTGTGCTGCACAGTGTATTGGAGGCTTCTCAGCATATTGTGTGAACCCTAGAGCATCACTGTATTTTAAGTAACACTGATGTTTTTACCCCGTGCCTTAGAGTCAGGCAAACAGAACTCATATTTCAACCCAAACTCAATTTGCAGAGCACAGATGATAGTATCACATCTTTCAAAGCCGCCCTCCCTCTTGGGATCCCTCACATTCAGTTCAAATCCTCCTGTTCACTATACAAAAAGATGTTCAGTAATTAATATAAACAGGTCTTAAAATCCACTGAAATTGTTGACTATTGTGAGCTCAACAGGAAGAATGATGTCACATGCAAGTCCTACAAAGCAGATTGGTCAGGAATTGTTACCTCTTCACCACTTGAGCAGTGAAGGCACTCTCTAAGTAAAGAGAGTACAGATGGTTCAACAGTTGGTGTAGAAGTAGCATATTTTCTGTATTGAAATTATGGTGGGTCAGTGAAGCTGTAGTTTCAGGGCTAGAAGAAAAGAAGAAAGATTATTTATGCATTGATAGGAATATAAAATAGTTTAGCAACTATGAAAATCAGTTCCTCAAAAAAGCCAAAAATAGAACTATCCTATGATCCAGCTATACCACTCCTAGGTATATAGCCAAAGGAATAAAAATCAGAATTCAATATAGATACCAGCACACACATATTTCTTGTAGCACTATTCATAATAGTGAAGTTGTAGAATTAGCTTATATGTCTGTCAGTGGAAGAATGGACAACAAAAATGTGTTATATGTACACAATGGAATATTATTCAGCTAAAAAGAAGAGCGCAATCATGTTGTTTTTAGGAGAATGGATTATGTTAAGCAACATAATCCAGACAAGAAAAGCAAATGTCACATATTCTCTCTAAAATGTAGAACCTACGGGGGGAAATAGACAACATAGAAGTAGAACGAACTATGGGAAGAGGAAGGAGACCAAGGAGGAACAGAAAAAGGATTAGTGAAGGTAACTAGGGAGAGGTGAATATGACCAAAGTACGTTATATGAATGTTTGAAAATTTCACAGTGAAATTGAGTACTTCATAGAATTAATGCATGCTAAAAAAAGCCACTTGAAATAAAAATTTTATAAAAATTTAAGAATAAAGATTACTTATCCACTAAGGGACAGATCATTAAGGGGAAATCATCCTCTCATTCATGAAAGTATCATTTATTGAGCATCTACCCTGTGCCAGGTAGTGGGCCAGAAGCAACAAAATTCCAGGCCTCTGTCTCATGGACTTTACAGCCTATAGAAATCACAGATGATTAAACCAGTGATTACAGCAACAAATGTGGTAAGTGCTACAGTAGAAAATGCATGGTACTGCTGGGGAAAAAGCTGAAGGCATCTATCACACTTTGCCTTGGTCCATTCACTCAGACTCCTATTAAAAATTGCCATTAAGTGGATAGCTTATAAGCAACAGACATTTGCTTCTCACACTGCTGGAAGCTGGGAAGTCCAAGACCAAGGTGCCTATAGATTTGATGTCTGATGAAGGCACACTTCCTGGTTCATAGGTGATACCTTCTTACTGTGTCCTCACATGGAGCATGAGGTGAGTGAGCTCTCTGGGGACCCTTTAGAAAGGCACTAGTGGAATTCATTAATAAGGGTTCTGCTCTCATGACCTAATTGCCTCCCAACAGCCCCACTTCCTAATACCATTACTTTGGGGATTAGCTTCTAATGTATGAATTTGAGGGTGGGAGTGAGGCATACATATTTAGACTTTAGGACTCCTAAGGTATAGGTCTAAGAATAAGCTTCTTGAAGGTAATGGGGCAGAAAATGAGATACACCATGAGTAAGAGAAGCAGGGTTCCACAAGGTACCTTGACCCCATCCCTTCACTTCCATTATTTTGTGTTTTGCAATGCTACTATGTCCCAAGTCCTATACTAGACATCCAGAATATGGAGATTTGTAAGCCCTGGCCACTAGCCTTGAGAAATCCAGTGTGAGGGATGGGCATACAGGAAGATGAGTAAAGAGCAATGCAGAGGGCACAGAGACCTGAGGAGTCATTCTTATGGATGGGGCTTCATCAAAAAGCTTGGGAGTTGAAAGAATAGGTGGAATTTCCCCAATGAAGGAGAGGCTCTGCATGTATGGAGGCATGAAACTAAAAGAGTACACTATGACCAGAGTATAGCAAGATGTTCACTAGGTATGGGATGCAGGTGTGTGTGTGATGGAGGCGAGTAGGGGGCAGTTTAGGTAGAGGCTCCATTAAGTAGGTCAAATAAGAGAGCAGAGATGTGCTTCATGAGACAAAGTGGAATTTACAAAGGATTTTATGTAAAAAAGTGCTGAAGTCAGATTTACAGTTTGGAAAGACTGTTAGAGGTCATTTCAAGCCAAAGCATAGGACACAAATCAAGTAGTCTAGAGTCTGTCAGGTCTGGTGATGGGTGGTGAAGGCCTGAATTAAGTCACCTAGTCATCATGGATAGGAGGGAAAGGCTTAAATTTTTTTTCTGAGTATATTTCTAAGGTTTCAGTGTCTGATAAGTGATAAGAAGGAAAAAAAAAGACAAAACAATTGACATTTTATATTCACAAGAATTATGGATCTCCAACCCGACTGTGTGTTATAATCTCCTGGGACACTGAAAAAATGTGCATGCTTAGGCCCCAGGCCTAATGAACTAAATAAAAACCTCTGGGGAAGAGTCCAGGCACCTCTGTGTTGGAAACTCCCTGTGATTTTACTGTCCTCCCATGGTAATACAACAACACAGAGCTGTGGTTCACAGACCAAATACAGGCTGCCATCTTTTTTTATTTTTATTTTTTTAGAAAATTGAAAATAATTGAAATCAGTAAAGATTCACATGCAGTTAGGGAAAAATAGAGAGAGACCTTTTGCACAGTTTTCCAATTTCCTCAATGGTAACATTTTGCAAAACTATAGTAGAATGTCACAATCAGGAAAATGATCCCAATGCAATCCAAGATCTGTTCCTTCTTTCCTCAGACTTACTTGAGCTCATTTTGAGTGTTTGTTTTGTCTAGATTTTATATCCACTATCACTGCAAAGAAAATGAAAGTTCTACCACCACAAGAGCCCCCATATTGCCTTTTTATATCTACAACCACCTGCTTCCTGCTATTCTGAGTTCCTAACCACTAAGAAGAGCTATTCTGATTCTTTTCTTCTAAGTTGTCATATTTATAAAAGTCAAATTTTTATATTATCCCATTATCAACCTTCTAATGGCTGTAGGACCTGTAGTGACACACTTCATTTGCTATACAATGGTATGTGTCTTCTTTTTTTTTTTTTGGTCAATCTTGCTAAAGGTTTCTGAATTTCATTGATTTTTTTTGAAAAAATAACTTTCTATTTCTTTGATTTTCTACTGCTTTCCTGTGTTTAATTTCATTGAATTCTGCTTTAGCCATTGTTGTTTTCTTCCTTTTACTTGTTCTGGTTTTGTTTTACTCTTACTTAGGTTATTGATTTCTTTCTTATTTCAAATGTAAGCATAAGTGCTATTAATTTCCCTCTCAGTGTGCTTTAGCTACATCCCACAAATGTATATGTAGTGTTTTCATTTGCACTGAGTTCTGTGGGTTTTTTCTTTTTTAAATATAGGCTTGCTAACTATCCATGAATTTTCTTTTTGACTTTTTTATTAGCATATTATTGTTGTACTGGGGGTAACCTGTGATTTACAAAAGTTCTTACAGTATATCATAGTTGAATTCACCCTCTCCATCCTTCTCCTTTATCCTCTCTCCTCCATTCCTGGAGTAGTTTCAACAGGTCTCATTTTTCAATTTTCATACATGAGTATATAACATTTCAACCACATTCACTCTCATAACCTTTCCTGATAGCCTCCCCGCTCCCACTGGTATCAACCCCCTAGATGTGACCAGTTTCATTGTCTTGTTCTTGACTTTTGAAAAAAAAGACATTTTGTTTGTTTAAGATATCTATACATGGTGTTTCATTGTGACATTTCCATGTGTATATTTATTGTATCCCAAATTAGTTCATTCCTTCTATTTTTCTCATTTCTAGTTTAGTCCTCTTCTCATGGTGAGTTCAACAGGTTTAAAAATTCTATATTCATTTTTGTATAGGAAGTACCTCAACCATATTCATCTTCTTGACTTCCTTCTTTTGCCCTCCCTCTCCTGTTAGTGACCTCCCCTTAGTGTGACCTGTTTTTCATAATATTGCTTGTATTTGTATTGGGTTTATATTCCCTATATTTAAAAAATTTACTTTGAGATTTCCTCTTTCTCCCATGATTTATGTAGATATATGTTGTTTAATTTCTGCATGTTTAGGGACTTTCACATTGCTTTTCTGCTGTAGACTTCTAGTTAGATACTATTATTGTCACTGAAATGTTTTGAAATTTTATGCACCAAATATGGCATCTTGCTGAATGCTCCCTGGTCACTTGAAGAAAATGTGTCTCCTGCTATTGTGAAGTGTTCTGTATATGTCAGTTTGATTGAGATCTTCTGTATCCTTACTAATTTTCAATCTAGTATTTCTATTAGTAGCTGAGAAAGTAGACTAGAAGAGTGATGATAACTGTGAATTTGCCTTTTTCCTTTCAAATTCCTTCCAATTGTGCTTGATATATTTTGGTATTCTGTGTACACATTTAGGATTATAATGCTTTTCTATTCGATAGTAGATAATTCTGTCATTAACTAATATACTTCTCAGTTTCAAGTAATTTTATTTTCTCTGAAATCTATCTATTACATTTTGTTATAACAAGAGACTCTAGCCAGGTGTGGTGATACAAACCTATACCTCCAGCACTTAGGAATCTGAGTCAGGAGGATCATGAATTTTGGACCTGTCTAGGCTATATAGTGAGACTCTGTCTCAGAAAACAAAAAACAAACAAAAACCCCAAACAAATAAATAAATAGACTCAGAGTTCTACTTGAATCTTTTATTTTGGTTTTGAATATGGGTCTTGGCCTACTTGTGGACTATGGCTCTGAGGGAAATTTAATTTGCACTGCTGTCTTTGGTTTTCTTGGTTTATCTGGTGCCACTGGAGCTCCTGCTTCTCTCTGTGAGTGTTGTCTGAGGAGGGGGAGCTCCTTTGAGGAAGGGAGTGTTCAGTTTCCCTTTGTAAGGGAAGGTGTGGTAGATCCTCCTGCTAGGGCACCAGTTACTCTAGTGTTTGTGGGCAGGGTAGTAGTCTCTAGTCCACAAGTACAAAGAAGATTCCCAACTGGACACTTGCTGTAGCTAAGTCTCCCCTGTCATTTCTGACTGCTTGCTTTGTTATTACTCAGAAGAAAAGGAAATTCTTGGCCAGTGAGAAATGAGGGACTTCTTCTGTGGTGGTTTTGGGCTAACCTTGTGTTGTCAGAGGGTCTCTGTTTGTTCTAGCGCAAGAGTGGATCTACCTGGGATGTTGATAATCATGGGTTAAAAAGATTAGGTCTGAGTAGACTTCTTCTGTTGAATAGAAGCTACAAAATTTTGAGTCATTGTTCTGCTCCTCCAATCCTGAGGTCTCAAACCTGCTTTCTTCCTCATGCCTGAATCTCCTTTGGCTGTCTCTTGTGCCATTTTCAAGATTTATACTTGTGCTAAGTGAGAAGGGGTGGGGAAAAATGGGCCTATGTTATCTTATCTGGACCAGAAGTTCTACCTCTTGTTTTAATAAAAAAACATTAAACGGAACACAGACATTTCTATTCATTCTGAATGTCACCTATGGCTTTCTTTTTGCTACAACAGCAGAGTTGAGTAGTCATGATATCTTCTTTTCCACTGAGAGGCACTGAAGGAAGTAGGCATAAAATATATTCATTTGACCTTTATGGAAAAAGCTTGCCAACCCTTGGCCTAGATTCTTCATTGATCAAAAGATCATGGTTGAGAACTTTCAAACAACTAGCTAATCATCTTGGCCACGCATCTGCTAAGGGAAAAATCTGCTGATCCAGACAAAACCTGATTAATACCTGAATACTTTTCAAAGTGATTTCATAGTGTTGTCCCATTTGGTCTTCATGATAGCCCTATGAAGTAGACCTTTAACAGATTAATATAACTCACATTATACAGATGGGAAAGATACGCTACAATTCTAATGATGACTCCCTTGAATTACCCAGCATGTAGGTGCCAAGCTAGAACTGTCTCTGCTCCCATGACCTCGGCTTAATATGCTGCACTGACTTTCAAGACAAAACATAGATTTTGCTGCCTGGTGTGCTCACAGAGCTCTTGATGTGTACACGTAGATGTAGGAGCTGATCCTTTGTGAAAGAAGTCATAAAATGCTATGTGTGTAGCATTGCACTAACCTTGCTGCACTGGAAGAGAAGGAAGGAATAAACAAAGTTACTTAGAATGCTTGTTCGTCTCTGCACCTCACATAAGTTAATCTCCACAGTTTTCAGTTTTTAACAATGTGAAAAATCAGTCACTGAGATACTTTGCCCAAAGACCAACAGCTACTCTTAGGTTCATTATGTTTTACAGATCATTTTCACATTCCTTATTTCACTGAGTTCTCCAATGATACTGCCATGTGAGTGTTAGTTCCCCATTTCGCAGAATGAAAGTATGAAGTTCAGTAAAAGTAACTATTTTACATAAAGTTGTCTTATAAGCAGACTACTCTTACATTTATTGTGAGAAGAAAGTAGCTTACATAGGGCATTAAACACAGAATGGAGCAAAGAGACTCTATGTTGCTCAATTGATGGAGAAACTGAGACTTGAGAAAGGGAAAACCATGTCTTAAGACTGGAATCTGAGTGGCTGTTACTTTATTTCTCTCCCCTTGAGCATATGCACATATGAGCTGGTTTATAATTGCAGTGGCCTTTTCTGTGTGATGAGAAAGGTACAAAAAGTAAATATTGTTCTTCTGAAAGAAAAGAGAGATTTGTAACCTTCCACTTGCTCCTTATCTGCTGTTTTCTGCTAAAGAGGATTTTAAGAGGGTTCATGTCATCCAAGGCAAAGAGGAAGCCTTTTTCATACCTTTCCAGCTTGCCAGCATCATCTGGTTTCCAATTGGGGAGGGTGAGTAACCGTTTATCCAGAGATTACCAAACCATACTCCTAACTAATCCCCAGCCCCAGGGGACCAGAGAACGTGATGTTAGGTTTATTTATAGACAAGGTTGTGCGAAGCCAGAGAGCACATGGCTCTTCTGATGTGCATAAGCAGCTTTCCCATCTGCTCCTATGTACAAGAGTACAGGAGGAGAAACAGGCCCTATATAACCCCAAATCAGAAGAGTTATCTTGGATCAAGCATCTTGGAGGCAGTTTTCTAATGGTGATGGTGAGTATGTAGTAGGTGTGTGTACACAGGTATCAATGTGCCTATACCACGTACGTGCATGGACCTGTATGCATTCACATGTTTGTATGAATTTGAAAATGCATGTTCATTGAGTATTTGTGATTATACAAGACATGGGGCTAATAGGAATATAGAAAGGTATGTATGTATGTGTATGAACCAAATGTGTCACATGCTACAATGTCATGCATGTGTTTTTTCTTGCTAGGACCATAACTTGTCTATATTTACTCCCTAACTCAACATGTATTATGAATCTGAGTAATATATGGTCATATTTATGAACCTACATAAGTATGATCTTGCTTACATCAATCTATATATAGGATTCTCTCCCTTAATTTTAGGTGATTAGTTACTGAAGAAGAGAGGGAAATTCCACTCTTGACCTCTCTCTTCCTGTGGGATCTGTCTTGCATTTGTGATAGATGAATCTGTGCAATGGATTTGAAGTTATGAATAAGGGTTTGTGAATTCTCTAAGTCATCATCTTGAAACCAGATTCTATCCAAAAGAGGAGTAGAGCCAGGAGTTAAATCAGAGCTCATGAATTCTACTTTGTATTATATGACCTCAGGCAGAACTAGGAGGGGCTAGGCGATGGAAAGTCAGGAAAAAGGGAGGTGAGGTCTACCTCTTTCTTTGGTACCCTTGTCAAAATCAATTGGCCATAGATGTACAGGTTTATTCCTGGACTTGTAATTCTATACTACTAGTCTGTATTTCTCTATAGCATTTTGAACATACATGTTCTGCATAGATGAAAACTGTTCCAAAGACACAATCAGACAATCTTGCCAATGCTGAAAAAGACTTTGGAGCTCAAGTCCACCCTTCCCTCCCCCATACATGGGATCCTACTGCAGTTTCTTCACCAAAGATCCTCTGGCCTTGGATCAAATACTTCCAGGGATAAGGCTACATAATCCCATTGTTATATAGTACACATTTTCCCAGAAAGTTTCTTCTCTAAAGACCAGTTCTGCCTCTGTGTAACTTCTGCCTTACTTTGTCCTTTGGGTTCATGATGAGTAAGTGACTTTCTCTCAGGTAGGGGTAGTGAAATGTAAGGAAATGAATGTTTGCTTAGTCCATAGTTTAAACTCCACCTCATCACTAACTAGTTATGAAATCTTAGGCAAGGTTTTTCCTAAGTCCCAGTGTCTTTACATGAAAATTAAAGTGGGGATAATGTTCCATGCCTCACGAAGGTTGTTGGAGAGATTCAATGAGATAAAACTTGAAGTACAGCATCTTTCCTGGATCATCTTAAGGTCTCTACTGATGGTTTCCCCTCTACATGACAGCTCTTCGGATACTCAAAAGTGAAGGTCATAGCTCTCAAATATGATTTCCTTCAGTCTAAGCATCCACATTTCCTTCTTTGGTTCTGCTGTTCATGCTATTTTTATTTACAAACCCTTCAGGATCCTGTCTTCCATATAAATGGGCTTTAGTTTATTGATACCATTTGAAAAACATGGTGCTCAGTTCTGAACACAAGGCTACAACTGTGCTCTCAGTATCACAAAGGGACCAGGATGCTCACCTTCTTTATAATGAATGATGTGTCTCTATTAATTCAACACCAATCAACCTGGCTCTCCATAGACACATCCTGCTGCTGCTATGCTGACTCACGGCACAGTTTGATCATGAAGTCATTAAGGAAGCCATGGTCTCTCCCAGTTCTCCCCCATCCGCTATTTGAGAGGGTAATTTTAGAGGCTCAGGGGATTAGTACACATTTGGTCACAAGACATAAAACTCATTTTCCTTGCCAAGGTCTTATGCAATCTGGTCCCTGCCTATTTCTCATCTTGTATTACTTTCCTCCTCACATCTTCTACTCCAGTGTCTCTGGTCTGTAATTTCTTCAAGACACCAAAGCTATTGCCAGCTCAGACATTTGGCACAAGGATTTTCCTTGGCTGGGATAGCCCTGCTGATCTCATGATTTCTCATATCTGACTTCTCACAATGTAGGTTCTCCCAAGATCCCAAACCAAAAACCTCCAAAGAGTGCATCCTTATGCACATAAAATACATTTCATGCCATTTCATAATACTTATCCCAGTTGGTAGCTATTTTATTGATGTACTTGTTTATGGTTCATCTTCTTAACTAAAATTGTGAGCTAAATAGAACAAGAAGAGACTTGTCTATCATGTTTTTCTCTGAATGTCCAATACCTAGAACAATGGGGTAGATACCCAATAATGGATTTTTTAAAGAATATATGTAAGCATGGGTGAGTTTATCATCATTGCATTTAATCAAATTGGATTTGGTCACTTTGAAGGAACCTCTACATCAGACATTTTGAATCACACTTGTTCACATAACTTTCTTGGTGCTATGCCATCTACACATTTGCTCAGTGTACTATTTTCATCCAAACTATAGATGAAAAATATTGATGAGTGTAAGATCCAGAATGAGCATACAGCAAGCCACAAAAGACTTCCTAACACTTTGGAATATTCTCAGTGAGGATCCTTGTAGAATGAGTAAGATGACCCAATGCAAGTTCAACCCCATTAAAAAGAAGAGGGGCAAGTGTATAATTTTTATATTGCATTTTTGTTTTGATGAGATTAAGTTCAAAAATTGACAGTGAACATTGAAACCAGCAATAATAATAAAAACATTAATGACCCACATCATTTCCCATCTGTTGAATAGGGATCATATTAGATTGAAGAGTAAAATGCTGGTGATTTCAATATGGCTCAACCTAATAATTACACAAGATTTCTAGCCCTTGTAAAGATAAAGTGAGAACATACACAGAGTGCCTGGCATCACATCTGGCTTATGTTGTACACTCTGTAGTGCTCATGATTTACTGTTGCTAATATTTTGTTGTTACTATGGTTATTGAATGCCCACTATGGGTCAAACACTCTGAGAGGGTGTTTCAATGAGCCATTTCACTTCACCTTTGTGAGGATAGATCATCTCCTTCCTTCTCTTGCTGTTTTATCCCATGTGTAGGGATATAAATTAGGGTCCTGTCTCTCACCTCCCACCCCCATCTTTGTCCCTGCAGAAGCTGAGTTTTATCTTTGATTGGTGAGTTAGAAAGGAAGAGCAAAGCATAAGTAGCTCAGTCCATTCTCTTTTTCTTCTTCGTGAAGGGAAATGTCCACTGCATGTCTTCTCCTCTGCTTTTTATCTACTTCTGACCACCTTAGTTCAGAACGTTCATCCTCATATCATTTCCTCATTTTATTTTATTTTTCTCTAAACCACTCAGTATATAACATCTTATTTATAGGTCTGTTTGTTTTTAATTCTCTAGTGGGCCTCCATATCACCATATTATCTTCTTCTTTTAAACATTATCCTATATCCCCAGATCCCAGAAAAGAGCCTGGAAAATAATGGAAGTTTATGAATACTTGGTGAATAAACACGGCTCTCATCATTTATAATTTACCTCAACTTAAGTGCAGAAACTAAGAACAAAAGTAAGCCTTCTAAATTCAGAGAATAACAATCATACCTACTCAGGTGCCTTGCACTGCCGAATGGTATACCCCCATACATTTGCCCTAGAATGCATGTGAATTACAGTCAACTACACTGAAATGTGCTCTAATGCCATTTGTAATGGTTAATCTTAATTGATTGAATTCAGAAAAGTCTAGGGAATTGGCAAAGTACACCTCTGTGTGTACCTGTGAGGGTGTTTCCGGAGAGAATTAGACGATGAGGGCTCTGACATAATGAACTGATTGATCCCTTGATGGATTCGTAATCTTATGGCATTAATGGGAGGTGGTGAAAGGTGGGAGGTGGGCCTCTCTGGAGGAAGTAGGTCCCTGGGGTCATATCCTTGGGGACTGTATCTTGCCCTGGTAAGATATATTCCTATATTCCTTTTTCTCTGCTCCCTGGCTGCCATGAGGTAAAGAAGCTTCACTTACTCCTGTAGCCATGATGTTCTGCCCAAGTGCATGGAGCCAAGCAACCATGGACTGAACCCAGAAACCATGAGTCAAAATAAATCCTTTCTTCTGTGAAGTTGTTTAAGTCAGGTATTTCATCACTGTGATGCAAAAGTAACTAACGCAACATAATTATTGACATTTATAGTCACACACACACACACTGGCTTTGGTGACAAATAATAAAAACCTTCAAGTGCAGTTATACTTGTTGCATTTCCTGGTTGTATGTTTTTAAAAGTATATAATTTATTTTTAAAAAATGTACACAGTGTTATTTTTACTTTTCTCAAATTGATTTGAATGAAAATCAGTTTATACATAGCCCCTGCAACCAAGGCAGGTTTTCCAGGGTTTCAGGGTTGGAGAGGTTGCTCTGGAGACTTGAAACCTGAGGCAGATGGTCCAGTGGCTCCAGTTCAGCCCAAGGCCAACCCATGTAACCACAGATATTAAATAATTATGTGGCAAAGATGGATCCTTGGAATTACTGATGAAGGGTATCATTTTGAGGTGAGTTCACTCTTTTTAATTTCTACTTGGTAAAGTCTCATTTACTTGGAACTGGAATAGGAGTAGATTTTTATGGTTCAGGGAATATATTTTACATTCATTTTGCATTTTGCTTCTGATTTGTTGAACTCAATTTCCCCCAAATAGCAGCAACTATCTGTGTCTTGTGTTTAAACTTCATACATTACTACCAGCTTATCTTGCTGAATCGTTAGCATTTTCCATTGATAGAGCCATTACTGTGCATACCATATCCTTATTGTGCATCTGTGGGGACTGAGGTCCAGAGACTGACTTGCAGAAGGTCATCCAGCCTGAAAGTGGCAGAAAGGACGTCTCCCAAATAAAAACTCTATGGCAAGCCATAAGGTCTTTCTAGGGACTCCTCCATCTTTCCCCTATCCACCCCCTTCTTTGTTCAGTTCCTCATATGTTCCCCCTAGGCAGAAACTCCTGAGTAAGGAGCTTCTCTGTGCTGCAACTTCTAACTTGACTGTTAGGAACAAATCCTTGGCTTTCTCAGATATTATGCAAGCTCCCACCCACCAGTTCCACTGATGGAGTCAGAGGAGCCATTTTGCTGGCTTAACTAGATGCTATCATCATAACACACAATTGCTAATTCGCCTCCTGAGTCTCCTAACAGCCAGTTTCAGTGCAACATAGGGGCTGTCTTCTTTTTATCTTTTTAATTTTTATAAAGCAAAATGCATAAACAAAAGGAGAAAACCAACCTTGGATCTGCTTTTGAAATGCCTCCCAGTCCTCTCTGGCTTGTTCTTGTCCTTGACAATTCCTGGCTAAGGCAGACTCTAGCTGTCTTACTGGAGAGAGACAATTAAAATAACAATTTCATAAAGTCTCAAAGATGCAGTTTGGAACCGGGTACAGTGAGGCTGAGACCATGACACATTTGTCCTCTAGACCCATCAAGACCCCCACAGGGATGGCACCTCCGCATGACTTTGTGGCTATCAAATTCTCCCAAGCCACACTTGCTTGTCACCATGATTCTAATCCCTCTCCTTCCCTACTATTTATCCCTACTTCCTTCTCTTTCTTCCTTTCCTTCTTTCCTACTATGGCAGCAGTTTGCAAAAATGCCCGTAATTCCTTACTCTTCCCTGCACTTTCCAGTCTTTTCCATTGAAAGATAGAATTCATCTCATCTCCCATTGAATCTGGACTGTCCTATGACTTTTTTTGGTAATAGAATATGACAAGTGTGACCTTGTGCCAGTTCTGAGCCCAGGCCTTGCATGCTTCTGTTTATTCTCTTGGAGCCCTGCTGTTAGCTATGACAACACCCCCAGGATGTCCAGCTGGATGATCAGGACTATATGGCATCACCATCCCTGACAACTAAGTTGAACCAGCCAACTCTCTAGTCAGAGCTCCTAGCTGATTGGCAGCTGACTACAGATTCACTAATGTACCCAGCCAAGGCTAGGAAAGCCATCTAAGTAAGCCAAGCCCAATTGTCAACCTGCAGAATTGTGAGCTATCTAAATGGTGTTATCTTAAGGTACTAAGTTTGAACATTGTTTCTGAGTTGATATAGCTCCCTTTCATGCTTTTCTAACTCCTCCTTAGAGCCATTTGTCACTGACACAAATTGGCTTGGTTTTTTCCCTCCAATGATGCTCCCAGCAACCATAACTGTGGCAGCCAGGGGGACTTCTCCTCATATTCTCTCTCTATCCACATGGTACAAAGGAGAGATGCCATCCTCTCAATAATGCCATTCCCATTCCAGGCCAGAGATGAGCATATGGTTCCATCTGTACAAAATCAGAAGCAACAAGGACCCATAAACCAAACCAGGTCAATCAGAGTCCTTCCTGGGACTTCCCAACTGGAGAAAAGAAACAGAGTAAGGCAAGCTTCTTTTCAAACTAGAGAGGACACTGAACAGATGACAGTTTGAAGCTGCCACAGCCCAGGGTCTTGATAAATGGGGGAACCTACAAATCTGAAGGAAGAGAAAGGGTGAGTAGCAAGAGGGTGACTTTGCAGCTGATCTTTGAGTCCCTTGTAGAAGCTAAACTTGATTCCCCTGTGAATTGAGTTTGTCAGCCAATCTTTTGTTTTCTTCATCTAGTTTGAGTTGGGCCTGTGTGACTTGCAACCAGAGTTTGGACTTAAACCTTGCTCTATGATAAACAATCTTCCCTGACCTTGAAACCTGCAGAAAGATTCCTCAAAAGACTAAACAAAATTATCATATGACCCAGATATACCACTTCTGGGTATATAAACCAAGAGAACCAAAGTCAGCTTACTATAGAGATACCTGCACATCCATGTTTATTGCAGCACTATTCACAATGGCCATAATATGGAATCAGCTTAGATACCCATCAACCTATGAATGGATAAAAAAATGTGTTATATGTACACAATGGAATATTATTCAACCATAAAGAACAATATCAAACCATTTTCAGGAAAGTGAATAGAACTGGAGGTCATCATATTAAGTGAAATGAACAAGACTCAGAAAACAAATGTAATGTACTTTTTATCTTAGGTGGAACTAGATTAAAAAAAAAGACATAAAAGTAGGAGGAGGACTATTTGGGAAGAAGAGGGGGACTGGTGAGTGATGGTAATGGAGAACAAAAGAGGATAATGGAAGGAAAATATGATCAAAGTACATTATATGCATCTCTGACACGTCACAATAAAACTCATTTTGTTCAGTTAACATATATTTATAAAAATGAGAAAAAAAAAAAAAGGAAAAAAAGGTTTTGCCTGTTGAGTTGCCCCAGGCTTAGTCTAGCCCAATTTGAATGAAGCTGGCAGCTGGCAGCCTTACCATCATATAAATTTCCTTCTGTAAGTCTTTTCTTTTTATTTGTTCAAAATGTATTGGCTGTAGCTGGCAACAGCTGAAATACACATTTGAATTGTTCAGACAAACCATGAGGGCTCTACCTTTGGAAAGTTTACGTCAGGTAGGGTGAGAAGTGTTGCAGTGATGACCAGTTCTCTTTGGCCTGTTAGGTACTGTAATAAAGGTGCTATGATAACACAGGAAAGGTAATGGGATCCAGACATGAGAACAAGCAGAGAAACCATCTAGGGAATATATCCTGGTGGAGTATTGCTTGTTCCGAGTAGGATAGCTAATAGTAATGAGTCAGGTGAGGGCAGAAGGTAAGGGATACGACTGTCTTCTGAGGTGGGGATGTTATGTGGAGAAGTGTAGGTTAAGGTGACATCAGTGGGTGGATGATGAAAAGAGAAGGAGGAAGCTAGAAAGGTTTGCAGGGTCTAGGGCATAAATGGACTTGGGGATCATGCTGACAAGCTAGGGCTTCTTGTTTATCCTCATCATGGTAGGGAGTTGTGTAAGGTTCCAGTCATGGCATCAGGTGATCACATATATGCTTTAGGAAGACAGATATAGAATGAGTACAAAGACCAGATTAGACTAAATCATGGAGAGTTCAGGCAGAGAAATGGGTTAATAATCTAGGAGATGAATAAGGGAGATCTGAGCAATTCCAGGCAATGAATTTGGGCTTTGGAAATTGAGAGGAAAGATGGATTGGAGCCATATTAGGCAAGAAGGAACAGGAATTGGACACTAATAGAATGTGGATGGGGAGGGGAATAAAATCTCTTCCCCAAGTTGCTCTTATCTATGACAAATCAGCCCTAAACTAGAATCATAAATGGGCAGCATTGAAGCCTCCAAATTCAACAAAGCCCTGGATATATGAAACTTTGGATAAAAATAATGAGACGGTCTTGGCCCTTCAAATCCTGGTTAACTTTGTAGCTATGAACTTCAATGTTTGTGTCCCTAGTCTCATGCCAAAAGTTTAGCCTATAGACTGTCTACAAGTTCTTTGAAAACAAAGCAGCCAAGGTTCTTGGATTTCCCCTGTGCATTTCCCTTCTTCCCAGGACCTTATGTCCTGGCTGGCTTGGGAGTTCTCCAATGCCCTCAGACAGCTGCTTTTGTGGTTGCTATTGTTGCTGTTCATTCATCTTTGATAGTTGCTCTTGGCAAAAGGGTTGATTTGATACAAGCTACTCCAACTTGGATGAGATTGGGAGTTCTAATTTCAGTCCCCTCTAATCCAATGATATACTGAATGTCTTCTTCAGTGATGTCAACATTTCTGTGGGGACTATGAAAGAAAACATTAAATGAGCACCCAGTGTTGCAAGAAAGTTGATAGGTGCTTTGTGTAGAATCTTGGTGGGGTGGTATTCTTTAGCAGTCGAATGTCATGACTCGAGGGAGAGAATGCTTAGGTTTAAATTCAGTGTCTTTCTCAAACTTGGACAACTTACTTAACTATTTTATGCCTGAAGGTCCTCATTTATAAATCAAAGGTGAAAGATACCTGGTTTATTTTTGGGCTATTATGAGCAATAGAAAGCAAAATGCTATAAAGCTCAGGGGGCTGTCCCTGACTCTTATTAAATACCTAATAAATGATGGTGCATGCTATTTCATTTACCTGGCAACAGAACCCTCAGAAGTATTTACCACTGACCTTATTTTTCAAATGATAAAACTGAGGCTATGAGAAGAAAATGTAAGCATATGTGTGAGTGTAAATATATGTGAGTGCCAACATGAGTGTGAGTGTGGGGGTGGAGAGTGAGTGATTGTGACCAGAAACACAATCATTCTAGTTCTAGTCTAAACAAATCAAGGGAAGAGAGGCAAGGAAATAATACTGGTAGGTTGCTATCATAATGATAAGCAGAAAAGGAATGAGGGCCTGCAATAGGTTAATAGTATCCAAAATAGAAAAGAACAAATGAACAGAAAAATGCTGCAGAAGAAGCAAGTGAATTTAGTGACAATTTGACCATTTAATATAAGACAAGAGCCAAAGGTGACCCTAAAGTTTTATATCTGGATGCTGGAAAGGAGAAAGGTTGTAATGACTATCAAATTTCTCTTTGTGGAAGTGGAGGGCCCAGTCACTGGCCTAACAACCCCATTTTGTTTCTCTATTGCCATCTGACTCCATCTTGTCTTTTGACTTGTTTTTTTTTCTTGTGAGTTCTCTTGAGTCTTTCTCCTCTATAGTTACCTTCCAGGATAGGAGGCCTGGCTGATGAACATCTTATGACAAAGGACTGAACTACCCCAGCAAAGAAACCTTTCTTCCCAACAAAGCTCTGTGTGGCCTGAGGTAATGACGAAACAGACCACAGCCCACTAAGATGACCTGGGATATTATCATGGAAATCCCCAACCCTTTGCTTTTGTTCCTTCCTCCTGTATTACCCTGGGGTTGCTGTAAGCACTTTGAAGACAAATCTGAGATCACTAGACCTCTGTTCTTTTCAGCGAATCCACACTGAGAACAAAACTTCTGTCCTGTGTTTACCGCCATATGTTTTTATGATTGACTTTCTTGGAGGGATGACCAAGCCTAGCTCCTTGGGACTCCCTGGAACCATGCCTTTTACCCTGAGTTTGGTAACAGAAGCAGAATTAATACATACGTAAGAGAAAATCAACATGACAGATAAATTTTAATGGAAAACAGGTGCTCATAAAAGAGATAGCATATTATCAATAGGTAAAAATAACAGGTCTAGATCATGTATCATAGTATGGAGTTTCCTAACATCTGAAGAGGTAGTAGCATATGAGCTCTGTTAGAGAGATGCTGACAAGGTAAAACCAAGGTGTCATAAATAAAGTCACTCAATTGTGTATTTTTTTGTAGTTCAACTGTAGACACTGCTTAGCATCTTTGAAGGTGCTAGAGGAATCTTAGGAAAATCATGTTTTGAAAAAGAGATAGTATGGAGAAAGCTTCTACCTAATTCACTTATACATACATACATGCATACATTCGTACACTCATTCATTCATCCATCTATACATATATACATACATACATACGTGCACTTACCCATCCATCCATCTACCCATCCACACACCCATCCATCTATCCATTCATTCATCCTTCCATCCACCCATCCATCCATCCATCTATCCGTCTATCTACTCATCCAATACATCTACCCATCCACCTGTCTACTTAACCATTCACCCACCCACCCATCCATCCATCCATCCATCCATCCATTCACTCATCCATCTATCCATCCATCTACTCATTTATTGCTCACTTATTTGCCATGATATGCCAACTATTGGAAAATAGGGATAAAAAGGAAATCTCTGCCTTCAGAAACTCTTATCCTATCAAAAAGACAACTATGTAATTTAAAATGTAACAAAAACTTATAATTCTATAATATAGATAAGTGTCAGAGCTTCACATATAGATACTTTCTGGTCAAACTTAAAGGATTTTGCTAGGGATTTTAGCCTCAATTCTCATAATATCTTGATAGCTGAACTTGAACAAACATTCCCACCATATTTGGAAGGTCATAGGAAAATCTCTTCTCTCTCATCCTCATCTTCCATATCTATAAATGAAGGGGTTTGGATTAGATGCCCTTGGAGATCTCTTTCTGTCATTTGACTGTACAAATGTCTCTGTGGGAAATTCTACAGTCACAAGACCAGCTTCTTTCCCCTACCCAGAGTATTCACTGATAGGATCACAAAAGAAAGAATTTAAAGGAAGCAGGGCTCTGAATAAATCTCAGAAAGTGGCTGATGTGTGAGCACAGATATATCCTTAGTATGCCCTAGGTAGAAGCTTTCTGGCAGCTCAAATGGCTTGAACTTCGTGATTTATTAGAGTGTAAGGGTTGCTGCCTGGCTTCCTCACTCAACTTCTACAGTTCAATAAATCTCCTAGCCCTTTTCTTAAATGACATAGAAAGGGAGAAGCAAGAAATGAAGAAGAGAGACATTTTACCAAGGAAGAGGTAGTGGTGGTGGTAAGTGTTGCTCCTGTCTTTCACTCTTAGATCTCAATTTATTCTTATTCTCCTTTTCTTAGCACCTGTTCTGGCTCAGATGTTTTATGGAGCTGGCCACTGTGTGATGCTGGTGAGGTGTCATTTTCATGCTGCTTCCTTTACTGTACAGAAGCTTTTGAGTTTGATGTAGCCCCATTTATCTACTTTTACTTTTGTTGACTTATCTAAGAAATCATGAAGACCAATGTTATAAAGCTTTTTGCCTTATGTTTTCTTCTAAGAATTTTACAGTCTCTGGCATTACGTTTAAAATTTTGATCCATTTTGAGTTGCTTTTAATATATTGTATAAGGATACAAACTCATTGTTTTGAATGTGAGTTACAGTTTTTCTGATAGCACTTGTTGAAGAGACAATCCTTTCCCCATTGTGCATTACTGGTACTTATTTTTGTAAAAATTACCAGTGGGATTTGATAGGGATTAAACTAAATCTGTAGATCAAAAAGTGGGAGAAAATATTCACAAACCATATATCCAATAGCGTTATTATGTAAAATGTGTGGGAAACTCCTACAACTTAATACCAAAAACCCAAATAATGTTGTTAAAATTGGCAAAGGACTCAAGTAGACATTTCTCTAAAGAATAAATACCAATGGCCAATGGGTATATGGAAAAAGGATCAACAACATTATCAAAGATATCTGAAAAACACATGAAATGTCACCTCATACCTGTTAGGATGACTGTTACATTAAATAAAAACAAAAGAGAAAAAGTGTTGGTGAGGATATGAAGAAACTGACACCATTTATAAAGTGCTGGTGGGAATGTAAAATGGTACAGCCTACATGGAAAACAGTATGGAGGGTCACTAAAAAATTAAAAATATAACACTGTTTGATTCAGCAATACCAATTCTGAGTAAATACATTTCTAAAAGATTTGAAATTGGGATCTGAATGAGATATCTACACTCTCATATTTATTGCAGCATTATTCACAGTAACTAAGATATATAAATAATTTTAATGTCTATCAATGAGTGAATAGATAAAGAAAATGTGTGACATGCATGTAATTGAATATTATTCAGCCTTTAAAAAAAAGGAAATCTTGCCTTATACAACACCACGGATAAACCTGAAGAATATTTATACAGAAGAACAAATACTGCATGACTTCACCTATCTGAGGTATCTAGAAAGAGTCAAGTTCAGAAACAGAGACTAGAATGGTGCTTGCCAGGGTTTGGGGGGTGGGGATAGCAAATGGGGAGGTGCAGTTCAATCAGAATAAAGTTTCAGTTATGCAAGATAAATAAGTTCGAGAGGTCTTCCCTATAATATTGTGTTTATGGTTAACAACACTGTATTGTGCAGTACTTCTTGTGAAGTGTTCTTAAAACACACAAGGAAAGGTCTTCTAGGAAGAATCTTTGTATGCATCTTCGTTTGGAGATGTGCAAGCACACTGGTCTCATTATGCCATGCCATATGCTCTTCGTCTTTCTGGAACACGCTCTCATGTGCTCCTCTCCGACCTGAATTCCATCAATCCTTTGAATCAGTCTTTCTGGATCCTGTTCATTCACTTCCATTGCTACAGTCACCTAAATTGTAATAATTCTCAGAAAGTTGAGTTCTGGGGCAGACTCCATGGGTTTAAACCTCAGTTCTCCCATTTACTGGCAATATGACACTTTGAAAGTTAGTTACTCTCCCCATATCTTAGTTTTCTCACCTGTAAAATGGGAGGAAATAATAGCACCTGCTGCTTAAGGTTGTTGAAAGAAGCAATATCTGTAATTGTTTAGAGCAGAGTTTCTGGCTTGGTCAGTGCCATCTATCAGATTCCCTGGGCCCTGCCTTCTGGATGGATCATACTTATTTTATTCCTGCCAGTCCTTCCCCATACTCTAGCCTCTCTATCTTCTCTTCTGTCAAGACTTTCAAAGGATTCTCATGGCTCTTTGGATAAACACCATGATCCTGATGGGGGCTAGAAGATGAACTTGGGTGTTATTGCCCAGGCTCTTGCCTAGTCTCACTTCATTCTCTACTCTTCAGCTACTCTGGCTTCTCTGAGTTCCCCAAATCTACTGGTTTTCTCCCACCACAGATTTCCTGAGCCAGCTGGTACCTCCTGAGTTCCTTCTTCCTATTCTTCAGATGACTGTGGACAGCCCATTCACTCAGGAAAGCCATGATTGTCACATCAAACCACCACAAACTGGATAGCTTTTAACAATGGAAATTCCTTCCCTTATTTCTTCTTTCTCTTGAGTTCTAGAAATCAGAAATCAAGGTATCAGTGGAGTTGGTTTCTTCTGAAGGCTCTGAAGGGAAATCCAATCCATGTTCTCTCCTAGCTTTTGTGGCTGCTGCCAACACTGGTGTTCCTGCCTTGGGATTTCTTAACTGAAATCTCTTTCCCATCTTTATATGATCTTATTCTCTGTGGTTCTGGAATTTGAATTTCATCCTCTTTAATGTCATAAGGACATCAGTCATTGACTGTAAGATACACCTCAACTTCATATGATCTCATCTTGAAGTCCTTAACTTAGTTATTTCTGTAAAGACCTTATTTATAAATAAGTACATACATACATTCATAAGGTACTGGGATCAAGAGACAGAGAGAGATTGAGAGAGAGAGAGAGAGAGAGAGAGAGAGAGAGAGAGAGAGAGAGAGAGAAATACCAAAATGTTAGCAATGATTTTAGCAGGTGTCAGAATTAAAGGTAATTTTAATCTTCTTTATACCTTCACATTTTCTATATTTTAGACAATGCATTTGTTTGACATGCTTTCTGACTTATTTTCCACTACAAACATATGGTACTGGTAACATTTAAAACTCCCAAGAGAGACTTTAGAAATATCACTATGCAACCTTCGTGGTACATAATATGTAAGGATCTAGAACAGATTTCATTTAGTTCTTTTGTCTAAAGTGTGGGTCCAACTGTGATTCTCAACAGACCCTTTTTTGTGAAAAAAATCATGATTATTTTCCCTAATAAAAAATTGATCAGAAGTAGATTAATCATAAATTTTTGTTCATAATATATCATCATCATTGGTCCATACTGGCTCCAATAACTTCCCTTTTATAGCATTATAACTAATCCACGGACCTCCACTGTAGCACCAACTCTCATCTACATGTGTACTGTTCCTATGTCCCCACTATACACACGGTGTCTAAAATGCAGACCCTTTTGGTGCTTTTGCTTTTCAGTATTTGTGCATATAAACCAGTAGTGGGCATTAGGCTTAGGATCGTGTTGTCCAGAGTGAGCAAGACCAGGCACAGGGGAGCTTCTGTAAATGTCTTCTTAATGAGGACCACTGCTCCCATGAGGGACTGTTTCCTGAAGGCAGCATCTGGCTCATGCTAGGCCCCTAACAACCATCTGTGAGTGAGTTAATGACTAAAAGGAGCAAAACATTAGCTTTCCAATGGAACCATTCTGTTTGGCCCCAACCAAGGGTCATGGTTGAAAAATGAAACCAGGGATCTCTTGGGTCCAGACTGTCTTGGCAGGATTGCGAATTAGTTCTAACAGTAACTCCCAAACCTGGCTGAATATTAGAGTCACCTGGAAAATAAAAACCATTTAAAATGCCAATTCCTGGGTCCCACTTCTGGCAAATGTATTCCTGCTCCCTTCAGGTGATCCTAATGCACAGCACAGTTTGGCAGGGACTGGGTTAGAATAAGGCAGAAGGAACCCAGAAGGCACAGCTGGAGCCCATTGCGTATCCTGATGGTTTTTCATGGAGAAATCTTGATGCTACAGCCACACAAGGCCTCCTTCCCTTCAGCCTCTCTTCAGCAACTTGGACCACCGTTCCCATGGGAACTGGCCTGAAACAGGCCCTCTGAACCCAGAAAGGAAGTCTAGAAGACCTTGTCGGGAGGGAGAACACAAGCTTGGCTCAATTAAGAATTCAGGGAAACAAAGGGGCAACAGTTAGCATGGCCAGAGATAGAAAGGTGGTGGTGGGGTCGGCCTGGATGGGTGAAACATTACATCTCTCCAGAGAGAGGAGAATGGTCCCAACCTTTAGAGGAAAGATGGGAACAAACGAACTTCAGAATACTTAAATGGAACAGCTTGAGATAACACACATGCGGAAATGGGCTTTCCCTGTCATTGAGCAAATTTAAGCCAAATGTCTTTTTGTTTTTATGTGACTCACTTCAGTATAAATAATATGAACAAAATGAATGTTAATTAAAATGAAATAAAAGGCATAGAGAAGGAGAGGCTGGAATTTTCTTAGTCATTTATTTCATATAATTTGGCTTTTAAAACAGTGGCTCATGGTTGATGGTTGAATTGGTAGATTGGGGAACGTATATGTGCTATTCTCTCATATTCGGGTAGAAGGGGATAGAAAGTTGATTTTACCTATGCAAAAAGAGGTGGATGCCCTCCTTTAGAGCTGACAGAACCTTGAGTCAGATATTTATCTACAGGTTCAGCATTTCTGAGCCTCAGTTTCCCTTTGGTTTGTAGCAGGACACCCCAGACTCAGCTTGTGATATGTCTTATCTGAGCAGCTAAGAGGAACTAGTCAAAGGAGACACCCAGGATGCAATTTTCTTAAGTCAACTTGCTCAAGGCATTTGGTGGAAGAAACAACTAGTACACAAAGCATGGAGAGGAAGGTTGGAGGGAGCACAGTGTCCATCTCAGAGAATGATCTTTTAACACAGAAGGCAACCCTGCATCTTGACCCTAGAAACAGGTACAATGCAAACAGGAGCTGAAGGAGGTCTCCAATATTGCCATTAAAATCTACTTGAGACATTAGTGCCAGTCAGTCCTACTTTGTGTTTGATTGACCAACTGTGATGCTTTGGTCCTTTGTGAACTCCTAGGAAAGAGGAGCATTTGGGAACATTTAGAGTTCCAGAGTACCAATCACAGAGGAGGAGCTCCAACAATACCCAGTAAAATGCTACTTAGTGGTGGGCATCATTGGCAAGGCTGAGGTATTTTCATGCAACTATATCCATACTCAGCATCCTGGCCAGAAGAATTCCTGGGAAGACAAGGCAGAAGAGCACTGTGAGTCTCCTGGGATGACAAGATATTGTTCATGAGCACATATGAGACAACATTGAGGGAACTAAGTCTTTCCAGGTCAGACCTGGGGTGGGAAACAGCCTATACAACGAGATGACTGCTGGTGTTATAACCAATAGTGCCTGAAATCTAGTGCAATATGGTAATCATGGGAGACATACCATTTGGAGATAACAGCCTTTAACTCAAAGCAGGTTTGTTCTACCTTGGCACTATTGGTATTTGGAGTCAAGTTGTTTTATTGGGGTGGGGGCTATCCTGTGCATTGTAGGATGTTAGCAGCATTTCTGGTTTCTGCCCAATAGATGCATCTCCTCAAGGGTGGAAAGCAATGATATCTCCAGATATCACCAAATGTCCCCTGGGAGGGAGGCAAATTATCACCACTGAAGACCACTGACTCAAAGGGTTATTATGTGAATTTAAATTACAGTATGCTAAATACCCAACCCAGTACCTGGCACACAATGTGAGCTCTGTAGATAGTAGCTCGTTCTCCTTTCCTGTCACTGGCTGTTCTAGTGTGTTTGATGACAGGATTCATATCTTCTCCCAATAAGATGCATTAATCAGAGCTCTTGCTAGGGATGCTGTAGTTCTAAGATGCTGTGGCCTCTTTGGTGTGTGACCTTGGGCCATGTCTCTGGTAACCTGAGCTTCTCTAAGCCAAATGAGAGGCTTAGACTTGATGATTTTTAAGTGTTGTTCTTAGAGCATGTGGGCCAAAATTGGGAGAAGGAAGGCTGTCAAGAAAACCTTAGGAGGAAAAATCAAAGGAGCTGGCTTTGTGAGATGAAGCAAAAGTGATGACTAAGAGGATGTGCTAATCGTTGCCAAATATTTGAAGGTTGGATGTATAAAGAAGCAAGCACTCTTGGGCCTCAGTACAGTGATTAGTTAAGAATGGAATCAAGCCAGGAGCTAAAATCAAAGTGGAAATGGAGATATTTGGCTAAGTAAGGGCAAAGAGAAACCCTAGAGGGTTGAGCTGCTTGTACAGACCAGATACCAACTGCCAGGTTATGGTGGGTAGACTTCTAAGATAGCCCTAAGATTTTTCAGCCTGTGGTGTACCCACATCTTCTCACCATTGCTCAGTCCAACCATAATCAGTACTATTGGGAACTATAACTAAGTTCACAAATTTGTTGAGGTTATCTTGCTGGGCCTGACCTACTCACTGGAGCCCTTTAAATCTGAAGTTGGAGGTCAGAGATCTGCAGTGTGAGGGGGATGTGGGAACTAGATGGAGTATACTCCATAATGCATAGAGTGTGGGTGTTTTTTAGGAGTTGAGAGCAGCCCTTGGTTGACAGGCAACAAGGAAATGGGGATCTTAGTCCCGCAATTGCAAGGAATTGGAGTCCAAGCTGCAAATGAGCTTGGAAAAAGACTCTTCCCCAATGGCTCCCAGATGAGAACTCAGCTTGGCTGATTCATTGATTTCAACTTTTGAAACCCTAAACAGAGAACCTTGTCATACCCTACCAGAACTCCTGGCATACTGATCTGCAAGGTATGGATACTGCACTAAAAAACAGAAACTGGGAATGGCCTCTGGTGTCCCCACAAACCATCCTACCCCACCCAGCTTGCCAAGCACAGGAAACATGAAGTACTGCACTCATCACAGATACATTCCCACACTATGGGCTCCAGTCCATCTCTGTTTGCAGCTAAGAAACTGAAAAATCAAGGGTGGGGAAAAGACAGAAGCAGACTCCCTATGGTGTTGACCTCAAGAGAAATGGCAAGAAAGTTCCTGGCCAGGGTCTCAGCCAAGTAATTTTTTTTTCTTCATCACTGTTTATAGTTATTACCTCATCTGAGATCAGAGTAAGTCCTGTCTTTTTCTCAACAGAACTACAGGTTAAATGATCCTTGGAGATAGAGGGGTAATAATAGGAGCTGTACTATTTCTTAAAGTAAGTTGCAAAACAAGAACAGAAGCACTTCTTGTGAAGCAATATGGGGCTAAATGTAAGATCTGTTTGTGTAAATGAAAGTGGGTCTGTGTGTAGATAGAGTGTGCTTGATCTATGGGTATCAGAGCATACCACACAGATGTGTGGTATTTATGGAGTTATGTTGCAGGGTGGTGAAGTTGGAATGTGGCTGTAGGCAATTATATGTGTGTATCCATGTCTAAGTGTATGTCATTGGTGGTAGAGCAGGAGATCTGTGCTAGAGACAACCTGTGTGTATGACTGTGCCTGTGATGTGTCAGCATGTGAACAAGTAAATGTATGAGTGAGTGAGTGATGCAAGGCATAATAGTGAAGAAGTTATGTGTGTGGCTATGCATCCATAGGGGTGAATGGGGTGTGGGTAGATAGCTGTTGATGACGTGCAGTGGCAGTGGTGTGTCCATGAATATGTGTGTGTATGTGGGACTTCTATGATAGAGAGATCCATGAATAATGCAGATGAGATGAGTGGTAGCAGGTGGGTGGCAGTGGATCCTGCTCAACGGCGTTCTCTCTCTCTCTCTCTCTCTCTCTCTCTTTCTCTCTCTCTCTCTCTGATACTATTGTTTAAATGGCTCTTTGCACTTATTATTCTCTACATATATAATTATTTGTGTAATTGGTTACTTGTTTACTATCTACCCACTGGAATATAAGCTTGAGGAGAGGGGACCATGTCTATGGTACAAGTATACTATTGTACCTTCGATTCTGAGAACAGTACCTGGCATGGGACTAAATAAATGAACACAAAGATGATGTGACAGTGCAGTGTCTGCACATGGCTATATGCAAGATGTTTGTGGGGAATTTACTATAATAGTGCAAGTCAGATTAGGGTCTCGTTGTTGGTTAGTTAAGAAAGAGGTGAGGTGAGGTTGAGTAGAGGGGTAGGCTCTATATGTGTTTGTGTACTGTATGTATGAATATTGTGAATATGTGCCTGAAGAGTACATTGTCAGTGGTGACAAATGGTGGAAGGAGAGAGAAGGGACATATCTATATTTGAGTGAATGCCATTTACTTTTAACAACCTCCTTTGACTCACTGGGATATACATTGTCAACTGCTGACTCTTCCAGGTTCCAGTGACCTGAAGTCATATTATGTCTTCCTAATGAGGAGTCTTATCTTTACAGCTGGATCTCAGGAGCCAAAGTGCCCAATAAAGCATAGTTGGGGATAAGGGAGGTTGGAACTCTGTCCTCATACGTGGTCCCTCAAATGAGAAGCAGGTCTTCTTGGGCACCTGTCAGATGAGGCTGTAAAGCACAAGAGCCTGAAGTCTGGGAGGCCTCATTTGTTTGCAGCAGCTGCATGCTGTGACTGTGTGTTGTGTTCTTTCAGTCTACAGCTTTAACCCTCAGGTCCTCAAGACACTTTTTAAGATCTGGTCAATTATATGCTGAAGGCTTAAATGATCCTGCAATTTCAGTTGCTTGTTTCTCCAACCAGGGAGGCTCACCCTCTCCCTAATTATTTCTAAATAATTACCTTTGCTTGTCTTCTTAGTTTTGGTGATAAGAATCAGAATGGCCCCTCATCCTTTTGACAGGCTTTAGAATGAGAATAGTTTCTGGCACCTTCCTCCTTGTTTGGATGACCTCAAGGCCCTTCATCCTAATTTATCTTGAGTTCTATTAGTTTTCTCTTTTGAGAGGAAATACTGTAAGCACTTCTGGGCTTTTTGGTGTAGGATCCATCTTTCTTCCCCTTTCTTCTGCTTCTCTGTGGTAGCTGGAGGGTGGTTAATTTGTTATGAAGAGTTATTGCATTTCAAAGTGATATAATGCTGAAATAGGCTACCTGAATAATTTGCAAAAGTGCTTTTTCCTGGAAATTTTTAATTAGATGGTTGGACCTAAAATTAACTAAGTCCAGACACTCTACAAGACACTTTCCCTAACAGTTTAAACCTATTATAATGAAAAGCATTGTCCCAGGACCTGAATGTGGAGTGGAAGGTAACAGAAAGAAATATCAAGAAAAAAGTAAAAAAAAAATTTTGACTTATGGTAAAGGAATCTTGAAGAATCAGCTCCCAAAATGCAAAATTGGACCACTACCACCATCAAGATAATCATGACCATCACCCAGTTATTATCACTAGGCAGGTAAAAGTTACAGAATATGAGTCATCTATCCCTCCTCTTCTGATATCAAATCCATATTTAAAGGGTCATTGGCCCACCCTATGTCTTGCCCTCAGCCACATGGGTTTCATAGAACACAGATTTTATGGAGTCATTCCTCTGCCCAAGGTCATTCACTGTCTTTGTATTCAGATCACATCTAAATTCTTCTTAAGGCCAGTCAGGGCTCACCAGGCCACAGTCTAATTTGGTGCAAATATTATCTCTGATTTGAGTTCATTACCTAGTGCTTACCACTTGGTGACACAGAGATATAGAAGTAGAGAAAAGAAACAGAGACTGTCTTTGAACTCAAGGAGCTTGAAGCCCCCTGGGAAAGACCAGATATCACAGATAATGGCAGCCAAATCTGGTAGTGATGGGTGATCATGAAATGGTTCCAGAAAGTTGGAGTTGAAGCCAAACCCTGGAGCATAGTGCAGTTTTCCAAGACAATGGATGACTGTAAGACAAGGATAGTATCTCATCCAGTCATACTCACTGACTTAGACACTGCATACATTCTAACCCTGGGCTTTTGTTAATGCATATTTATTATTAGAAATGTCTGCCTTCTCTTCCCTTACTTATCTAAGTCCTGCCTATCCTTAGGGGACTGGAGCTAACCTCTTATTTCCCAAAAAGCCTTCTCAGACCACTGCCTCTGTCCCTGAACTCCTGAAGTATGGTCCAGGTCGTTGTGTCCAGTATCACCTTTTATTGTGAAAGTGTTTCATCTACTAAGGAAAAGAATTCCAAGGACAGGAGGTCCTTGGGTCTTCAACTTGGGACCATAACCTGTAAAATAGGCATTCTAGAGCCCTAGGATAGCACAATGTTTATAAGAAATTATTGACAACAGACAATGGGGTTGAGACTATGAGGGTCTTATGTTCACTAAATGTCTGCCTTTCAGAAAGTCATTTAAATGTCCCATGCCTCAGTTTACTCATTTGTAAAATTGGAATGATGAAAAAGGTTTGTCAAAACTAAACCCATAAATACAAGGCTATTATAACAATACCTGAGACATGGTCAGCACGTCTCAGGTAAGTATTGCTTATTATTATTATCTGATCCCACCCCTCAATCCTCTGGACTATTTTATAGATCAAGAGGCAGAGAGAGGAGATGTGACTACTCTCAGGCCACATAATCAGTAAGAGGTAGAACACAGACTAGACTGTAAGTGTCCAATCCCCATCCTAGAGTTTTCTCAGCAGTGTCACATCTGTCTTTGCCTTCCTGTGGATCCTAGTCCAACCTTAACCCATAGCTCCATCTGTGTTTGTCAAGAAAATGATGTACCCCTAAGCTTAGCCAGAAACCTCAGAGGAACTGGTTGGGTGTGGAAAGAGAACAGCCAAACTAGTCCAAATCCCACATGTCTGAGCTCTCCACCCATACATATGTTAATACATCCTTCAAAGAAGGATTGCCCATGGGCTGGAAAGAAGGAAGATTTCAGGTGCTTTAAAATTAATGCTCTTGAATTGGGCTTAAAAGCTCTACCTTTCTCTCTCTCCATCTTGTATTACAACCCAGAGGTGACTTGGCTTTTGCCAGATTAAGAAGCAGCTCCATTTAAAAGCCATTAGTTTTTTAATTGCAGAGAGATTGCACTCCTGCTGCCTGGCTGCAGGCTCTCACTTAGTACTAGCTACCTGGGAACCCATGTGCCAGGCAGCCAGCCAGCCTTGTCCTAATGCCCTGCAGAGCAGAGATGGCCTGCTACTCTCCCTGCCTCTACTGAAGTCCTTTTTGTACCTGCAAGTTGTGCTTCCAGCTCATTTATACAAATGGGCAGCTGGGGAGACAGAAGCAAATCCTTCAGTTTGTGCCCTACTCTTCTAAAAACTTGCTGTGTACTCTTGGGGTGTGTGATTTTGCAGTCTGTCTATGATAGGTAAGCACCATTGGTTGAACATCTTTAATGTACCAGGCCCATCTTAATTCACCTAACAACCCAGTAGAGGTTTTATTATCTATTTATATTCCAGGAAGAAAGTGCAGAGAGGTAAATTGCCTTGTTCAAGGCCACACAACTGGTAAGTGCTAGAGCCTATACTCAAAGCCATGTGGCAGAATGGACAGAGTGAGAAATACTGTGGTATTAATCCAGACTCTGCCAGGACCAATGGGGTATCCTTGAGCAAATCCTCCTGTCAAGTGACCATACCTTTAATATGAAAAAGAACTCTACATTTAATACTCTGCAGTGTGATAGTTCCTAGAATGCCTGCACATCTGAGTGGCCACTAGAAGCTTGCTTAAAAACACAGACTCCTAAACCTTACCCAAGCCTAGAGAATATGGTCTCTGTGGGTGGAACCTAGAAATTCATAGCTGAGCAAGTCTGATACACGGAAGGGTGTGCCAACTACTGCTAGCTTGCTAGTTTCCACATTCTGAGATGGTGCTTCTTTAATCAAGTGCAACAGCCTAGAGCAGCAATAAGCAAATCCCAAGTTTTGCTGCATGCCTTATATAACAAAGTATATTCCCCACTCATGCAATGCCTGCCATCAGTGTAGGTGCCTCTGCAGAGCAGCTATCATCCATGTGGTGACTCCATTTAGGGCAACTCCATGGCAACACATACTTCTGGGATGTTCCCTGACAGGGGAAGAGAAGCCCAGCTATGGCACACTTCCACCAAGAAGTGACACACATCACTTCTGTTTATATTTCATTATTCACAGCAAGCCCTAGCTGGCCAGTGCTAACATAAAGGGAGCAGAGAAGGGCAATCATTCCTGTGTGTTACCATTGGGAAGCAGTAAACATTAGAAATGTCTGATACAATGGCCTCATGACACTGCTTGGATAAACCTTTTATCTTCACTTGGTTGTACACATGGAGGAGAAGAAGAAAGGCCAAAGGCCCAGGAGTGAGTCTTTGGGAGTGGTAATAGCCATCCATCCATTTATGTGTTCATTCATTCATTCCAAAAATACTCTCTAAGCCCTTACTATGTGTTTGGTAAGGTGCCAAGGAATATAAACTGAACTTAAGGAATTCAGTCCAGTGGGGAAGGCAAATGTATAAGGCAACAAAAATAAGCAACCAAAAATGCCAGTGGAAGACAAGAGCAGAGAGGGTTTTTTTGTTGGAGGGACAGCAAGTGTAAAGTCATGGAGAAAGGAAGCAGTTTGGGATATTCATCTATCTATGAGAATTTGCATGACTCAAGCTTGAGCAAGAGAAAGGAAAGTTAAAAAATAGGCCTGGGTAGGAGAGTGAGAATACAAATCATGGTGAGGGGGAACACCAGGGAAACAGGTGGAGAACCTCAGAGCTGCTGTCCAAATTGCTTTGTGTCCCTGTATTGTGGTGGAAAACACTGGTTTTGGATAGCCTTGGGTTAGACTGTAATTATTGAGTGACTTTGGGGAACGTATCTAGCTTCTTTAAACTTCTGTTATCCCACGTATAAAGGAGGTTTTTACACGGCCAAGGGTAAGTCCCATCCAAACTTCCTCAAGGGAGGAGTTTTGTTGGCTGACAGCCCCCAGTAGTCCACAGCTTCAGGATTCAGAGCACTCATGTGGAGGCCAAATTCTATCTGGGCTGTTCCAGCCAAGGATTAAGTATGTGGGAGGATTAGAGTTAGCTCATTCACATGTTGGGCTCCTCTCAGGTCATCTTTGCACCAGACTCCCGTCTCTGGGCTATGCCATAGCGTGAGGCTCTTCTACACATGCCTTCTTCCTCCCCCTCTCTCTCGTCATAGCTGTCAGACCTGCATGTGTTCAAGTCTCTCCCCAGCTAGTCCACTCTCTTTTTATCCTCTATAGACATTTACACCAATAAATGTCTTGCAATTCTAATTTCATCTTGTCAACTGCTTCCCAGAGAGGCTCAAGTGACAAAGTATCATAATACCAACATTATTATTTTTGAAGGAGAATTTAATGCTATAATTTAACAGGTATACAGGGATAGACTACATAGGTTAGTCTATTTTCTCATAAGTTGATTTTCCTTGTACCAAAGAGGTTTCAAATCCTGGCTTTTTTAGCTGTGTGATGTACTTACTGTTTCTGAATCTCAGCTTCCTTTTATGGTGGAGGCAGTTATCGCTTACCATCAGCAGCAGTTCCAAGTGATAAAAAAAGAAGACCAACATTAACGAAGATGGTTCAGACTTACTGCTGACCATCCTCTGAGCCCCTTTCCTCCTGACAATGCCCTTCATCGTGCTCCAGCTCCTCCTCATACCACTTTCCTTGGTGCTTGAAAGTCACACTCTTGCTGGTAGCCAGAAGAATCTGGTCTTTGAATAATTGATTGGACTTACACTAATCTATTCACATTCAGGCTTGCTTTATTTTATTTTGTTGTTTGGTTGATTGGTTTTTGGCTATACTGGGGATTGAACTAAGCGCCTTACACTTGAGTCACAACCCTAACCCTTTTGACTTTAGTTTGTTTTTAGATAAGGTCTCATGCTTTTTCTTAGGCTAGCCTGGGACTGTAATCCTACTACCTCTACCTCCCAAGTAGCTGGGATTACAGGCAAGAATCACCATGCTCAGACTCCATTCACGTTCTTACTGGCCAAATTCTATGTCTAACTGTAAAATTTGCTCAAAGGTTGGATTGGACTTGAAGCCTTGGCAGAGTCCCCTCAAACAGAACAAATGAAGTTCATTCCATGTACTTGCATTGTACACCTGACCTCTCCCCAGCTGGGGATTGGGGAAACTGGCTCAATGGGAACATGGTTCAGGCTTCCCAGTAGGTCATAGTCAAAAGGAATAGCCATTGATACTAGCCTCCTTTCTGTCCTTCACCTGCCCGGTGTCTTTGCATTTACATTCTCTCTGCCTCGAATGATTTTTTTCCTTTGCTCATTGAATGGTTGACTCCTCTTTCTTTCATATCTTAGCTTTCAGGTCACTTCCTAGACAGACCTTCCTTGATCATCAGATCATAGATAATCTCGGTCAGAACATACCGTTCACTTTCTTGATAGCACCTGTTACATATGAGCTGATCCTGTGTTTTTATTTATAATTTTGTTTTATATTAGCCCTCAACTCTACCCTTTCTGAAAGAACATCTGCTGTGGCCATGCACGGTGGCTTAAGTCTGTAATCCTAGCTACTCAGGAGGCAAAGCTTGGGAGATTCAGTTTGCAGCCAGCTTGAGCAAAAAGTTAGTGAGACCCCATCTCAAGCAATTAAAAAGCCAAGTGTGGTGGCATGCATCTGTAACCCCCACTATGTGAAAATATAGTTGCAAGGATCATGGTCTAGGGCAGCCTGAGCAGAAATGGTGAGACCCTATTTGAAATACAACTAGAAACAAAAAGGGCTGAGTGGGGCTCAAGTGGTAGAGCATCTCTGTAACAATGGCAAGGCCCTGAGTTCAAACCCCAGTACAATAAGAGATCTGTTTTGGCTCACATCAGTATATACTTTTATAACCTAAAACAATGTTAAGATCTCAATTAGTATTTATTGAATGACTCCATTTATTAAAGAATTATGACTTGTAATGTATGTTAGTTCATGAGCATAACAAGTTTTCTTTCTTTCCAATAGGAAAATATATCATACCTCTTCCCTTGAGATGGGATAAACTGGACCTCATAGAAGATTCCTGTGATGTTCCTTAATTCTCCTTCCACTGTCCTCAAGCCTACTGTGTGGGTTAGTTCCTATCTTGGCCCTGGAGAAAAATATCATGCAGGTTTTGTAGCTGTTTGATTAGTCATTGTCAAGAATAATTTCATTTTGGCAATTAAATCATCCTATCCAACCTAGCATTTTCAGATTGAACCTTGCCAGTATTTGATAATCTTGCTCCATATAACTAACTGCTTCAGATGACTGGAACTAATGATACAGTATAAAGCCAAGCATAATTCAAGGTTAAGTTTATTCTCTCTTGGCTTGGAAAATGGACCTCAAAGGGACCAAAAAGCACGATTGGTTTCTTTCTCTCTGGAGCACCGCCCACCCCACTGGCAACCTATTGCTTCTTTCACCTTTAGAGTTCATCTAAGTGAGGGGAAACTCTGGGAGAAAGGCAAAATTTTATCTGGCTGGTACTATTGAACACTGGTGTAGGACTACAGGTGCTGGCACACACCTATAGTCCTAGCTACGAGGGAGGCAGAGAAGGGAGTATTGTTGTTTGAGGTCAACTTGGGTAAAAAAAAAAAAGTTATCAAGATTTCATCTCAAGAAAACCTTGGCATAGAAGTACATGTGTGTAACCCCAGCTATGCAGGAATCAGGGGTAGAAGGATTATGGAGAATTGCAATCTGAGGCTACCTCTGGACAAAGAGTTTGAGATCCTATCTGAAAAATAACTAAGAGTGTGGCTTAAATGGCAGAATGCTTGCCTAGCAAGTGCAAGGCCCTGAGTTCAACTCCAAATATAGTCAAAGAAAACTAACCATTCTTTCTTGGGTCACTTTCATGTTTCCTTTGGGAAGTCCAACAGGACAATTCCTTTAATGAAATCCATTTATTCTCTGGGGGACAACCTGTGTTTCCCTATCAGCAACCCCTTGCCTTCTGGTGTTCCATCCTCTGGCTGTGTGCCTCTGGTCATACTCTTACCGTACAGAATCCTTCCAAGATGCCCTAGGGAAGCTGTCTTCTGTGTGGTTCATATATAGTCCAAGAAAATGCACAACCCTGCTCCACTAGCAGTGCAGGACAGCTTGCAATCAGTAGAATCCTGTTCACAGTGGAATCTCAGTTTCTCACACAAGTCCTAATGCTCCCTCAAGCCTCAGGGCCATGGGTTAAGTTCTCTGTGTGGTCCGATTAAACCCCTCTCATTTAATTTAACATCAAGAGATCCATCGTCACCCCACAACCTTGAAAGAAAAGGAGAGAAGGGACCCTACAGCATCCCAGAAGCAACCTGCAAGGACTTCTCTCCCCACATGCTTGCAAGTCAGTGCTTTTGCAGGCTGGAGGAAGTACTTTTACTTATAGACCCAGTTTTTTTGTGAACCTGGCATCTCATTTTAAGATGTGGGATACCCTATCAACTAATCCTTGTCTTTGGGACCTCTATTGAAATTCCAGATGACAGAAAGAGTTACACTTGACAGTTGGTTTCACTTATTTACAGTCGTTGACCAAGGTTTGCTTTCTCAGGCATTTTATCTCTGAACTGACAGCACCAATCAGCAAGTACACCTGCTTCTGAGCTTATTCAATGAGGATTCGGGAGACAACTTGGGTGCCTGTTAGGTTTTAATCAGCTTGATCTCTGAAAAGACGGATTGTAAGAGCAGTGTGTGATCATTGCTGTGAGAGAGACCTTCAAAGCCAGTTTTCTGCTAGGAAGCATTACTCAAAAATAGACTGACAAACTGACCAACCACTCACAGAATGGGCTCATTTAAACATGGCAGCTGTTGACAGAGGTTGACAAAGATCAAATCTTGTGTCCATTCTTTAAAATGGTATTGCGTAGAGTCTAACACCCATTCCCTATGAGGAACAGTGAAAGGCACAGCATAAAGTTCTAGGACTCCAGACTTTTCCTCCAGTAATCCAGTGTTTTAGAAAACAGGGTTTGTGGTTAAAGAGACCCATTTGAATTCATGCTTCCTTCTTTCATTACTGGGTGTCACTCATCAAATTTTCCTCATCTGGAATGCTAATTCTCAGGGCTTATATGAATATTGAACAAGGCACATTACTTAGGGCTATTCCTTAGACATAGTAAATGCTTGATCACTTCTATCATCAGCCAAATAGCTATTATTACCGATATAGTAATTATGAATTTAGGAACCAAACCACCTGTGCTTGAATCCTGTCTCTTCTAATTACCACTTATGTGGCTTTGACCGTAAAATAAAAATAGTTTCATCAAGTGATGTAAAGTATTAGCCTGAATTAGTGAATATAAAATACACAGAATAACTCTTAGAATATAAAAAGCAATTGTTAGCTGTTACTGTTCTTAAACCATCGTCAGAGTCTCTTTCCCAGGAATTCCATAGATTGGAAGGTGTGGTCAATCCAACTGTGTAAGGAATGCCTAATTTCTTCCCTTGGCTCCTCAACCCTTCCATTAAGATGGATCAAGGGCATTCACAGCTGAAAGTGAGGATTTGTGATTAGCAGGGAAGGCCCTGGTGGTGTTATCTAAGTCCATTCAAAATGCAAAGACTTCCAGCATTTTTGTTAACCAATGAAACACTATCCTTCTAATCCTTTCTAACAATTTTGAAGCAACCCCAAATTTACAAAATAAATTGTAAACACAGTTTAGAAAGTTTTCCCCCTAAACCATTTGAGAGGAAGTTGCCAAACTGCAATCCTATCAGCACAGGCTACTGTATTGTGCTTTTCCCTCAAACAAGAACATTCTCTTATGTAATTGTAATCAGAAAGTTAGCATAATATATCATCACCATCTACTCCACAGTCCCATTCAACTTTCTCCAATTGTTCCCCATAATCTCCCTTATAGTTAATGGACTTGCTTATGAAGCAGGCATTGTATCTAATTTTATATAATTTTTATTTCCTTCAGTCTAGAACATTCTTCAATCTGTTCTTGACTTTCATGATGTTAACACTTTTGAAGACTATAGTTCATTTGTTTTGACCTTTAGGAATAGATTCAGGTTATGCACTGTTGGCAGAAATACAGTAGAACTGATGCTATGTTCTTGTCATTGCTACCTGTCACTGTGATCTTTTAAGGTGCATACCATCCTTCTCTGCTATAAAGTCACTCCTCATCTTTTTGCAACTAGCAAGTATTTTATGGTGAAGTCCTTTGACACTATGTAAGAGTGCAATTTGTCACCAAACTTTTAAGTTGTTCTTGATGTGGATTTGTGGCTTCCTACTTTTATTTTGATACTCAGGTTGTCTCAAATTTGGCCAGAGGGGTTCCATTAAAGCTTTAACATGCCCCTGTTATTTTCTTCTGTCAAAAAGTGCTCCAGGCTCATCTTTACTTTCCCACCCCTAAACCCAGCCATTTTCCAAGGAGCTTTAGTTTCTTTAGTGGGTCTAAAGAAACCAACCTATGAAGACTGGTTGTGTTCATTGCTGTGGGGTACCTCCCATCTTCTCAATGGAGAGTGCATGCATGTGTGTCTAGTCACAGAGTTACACTGATAGCTGTATTTAAAAGAATAATTTCACACCAACTGCAATCAACACTGTGATTTTCATTCTAGTTTCCTGCCTTTTTCATATTTCTACCTTCTTTCTCCATGTGGTTCCTACCAGCCCTACCCTACTTACTACTTCAATCCCTCTGAATATAATCAACCTCCTGCTTCCCCAATACCCATTGCCCTTGACCAATGGCTCCCTCACTCCATTTGAACTCCAACAGCCCAAATGAGGCCACTATACCATGCAGACAACCCCTCCAATCTGTTGGATTCTGGACACCCTTACTCTAGGCTACCCCCTTGCAAAGGTATCCTCCTGAGGATTCTTTTTTATTTTTTCTTTTATTCATATGTGCATACAATGTTTGGGTCATTTCTCCCCCCTCCCCCCTGCACCCTCTCTTCCCCCCATCCCCTCCCCTCCCTTCCAGGCAGAAACTATTTTGCCCTTATCTCTAATTTTGTTGTAGAGAGAGTATAAGCAATAATAGGAAGGACCAAGGGTTTTTGCTAGTTGAGATAAGGATAGCTATACAGGGAGTTGACTCGCATTGATTTCCTGTCCGTGTGTGTTACCTTCTAGGTTAATTCTTCTTGAACTAACCTTTTCTCCAGTTCCTGGTCCCCTTCTCCTATTGGCCTCTTGTCACTTTAAAGTTACTGCATTAATTCCTTTGCATTGAGGACATCAAATGCTATCTTGTTTTTTTGGGGGGAGGGAGTTTCTTGCCTATCCTCATACCTCCCTTGTGTGCTCCTGCCTCATCATGTGATCAAAGTCCAATCCCCTTGTGTTTGCCCTTGATCTAAAGTCCACATATGAGGGAGAACATACGATTTTTGGTCTTCTGGGCCTGGCTAACCTCGCTCAGGATAATGTTTTCCAGTTCCGTCCATTTACCTACAAATGATAAGATTTCATTCTTCTTCGTGGCTGAGTAGTATTCCACTGTGTATAAATACCACATTTTCTTAATCCATTCATCGATAGCGGGGCATTTTGGCTGTTTCCATAACTTGGATAACTTGGCTATTGTGAACAGTGCTGCAATAAACATGGGTGTGCAGGTGCCTTTGGAGTAACCTGTGTTGCATTCCTTTGGGTATAGCCCCAAGAGTGGTATTGCTGGATCATATGGCAGGTCTATGTTTAGATTTTTAAGAAGTCTCCAAATTTTTTTCCAGAGTGGTCCTAAGGATTCTTCCTGGGATATGGCACCCCTGCTAGGCCACTCTTCCTCATTTTTTCATGCTTTAACCCCTACTCCCCTCTCTAAGCTTCCCCTGCCACCCAAGATGTCCTCTACCCTTCTTGGTCTTGACGCCTACCACAGATTTCCCTTCATGTGTCTCTGTTCTTCATCCTGCTCTGATCTTGACTTCTTGTACAGAGTAACCTTGTCACCATCACCTCCTGCATAGATTTCTCTGTCACTTGGACTCTGAGATCTGCTCTTTTCTTGTGAAGGTCTTCCTTCTCCCCCTTAGGGTTACATGAACATCTTCCCTATGTGCTCTAGGCCCTGTCATTTCACATCAGGCTGCCCCTTTGCACAAGTGTCCCCTTCATCCTGGACAGGCTCAGATTACCATGCCTGTGCTTGACTGCAGACTCCATCTTCTCCAGGTGCAGATGCTCATTCTTTCAGTTTCTTCTAATAGACTCAGGACTGAATTATTTAGCAAGGAAAGAAGAAGCAAAGGAAGAGATGGAAGAGAGGAAGAAGAATAGAAAACATTTATCTTTAATAATCAAACTCAATGTTTTCTCAAATATGTGCATAAACAAATTAAAAAGCTAGATTCTCTAATACTTTTTAAAGGCATTATTTAAAAGAAAATTAAAATTTTTAATTTTTTTGAGGTGGTAGGTAATGAACCCAGGGTTGCATATAGGCTAGGCAAGACTCTACCCCTGAGCTACACCCAGCACAATCATAGACTTTAAATTTGAGATATTTCAAAAATTTATTCATCAGGGTATGTCTTCACATATGCAAAATTAACCTAAACCCATGGCCCCCTCTTTCAAATGGGATTATGGTCCTATCCAAATCAATTAGCAGAAGTACTCAAAGGATCAGAAAATATAGCAAATACGAAGCTACTCTTTAAAGTGCTATCTAAGGAGAAAGAACAAAGTACTCAGGATTACACTGCCATTTTCCACACACTGGAGCCACCCCATCCCATATCTGCCATATTGGTCTCTAGGAAAAGGAGCTCAAGGCTCCAACCCAACCCTCTTTCTGTTCTTGTCTTTGATTTTCCCTCAGAGATGGACCTGGATCAAGGTCACAACATTCTACAAACAAGGAGGAAGATCTGGAATGAGGCCGGCCTGCATGGCCTTCTTAAAACCCATGCTGTTTTCTAAGGATCATGATCCCAATGGATATAGCTTTCAAGGGCATAAAAGTATGGTTCACATATCCTTCTCCTTTTTCTTCCTTCTACAGGTCAATGATGGTACTGCCTCACCTCTCTTTTTCTTTCTTTTTTGGCTACTCACTTTTCTCCTAGGGTATATCCTGGCCCATGGATGTTGCCCTAAACTGAGCAACATCCATAGGCAGCTTAAGCAAGTTTGGCCCTCAGCAATGGGACAAACACTCTTTATTGAACAATGGGAGGAAATAAGCATGATAGGCCATCATCCTAGTTATTCAAGGCTTTAGTTAGCATAGTAAACATGATGTACTACATGTGGTTGCATGTTGCTTACTTTCAACTATAATGTAAGTTCCCTGCCATGTTCTTCTTTGTGTGTTTTGTTCTCTAAGACCTATAGGAAGGAGGGTGGCTGGCCTACCCTCAATTTATTATGCAGCCTAAATACCAAATACAGCGGTGGTCTGAAATATCTCATGCATTTGTACATCATCTCTACAAGCAGTCTTGGTATTTGTCCCCCAGCCTTCTACAGCTAGAAGAGTGGGTCCACCCCTATCAGGATGGTAGTCACCAGCCATAAAGGCAAAGCATTACTGGAGACTTGGGATACCTTCATTTCATTTACTCAATAATGATCAAGTTCCTACGTGCTAAACACTTTTCAAAGATGCTATTATGGTGGGGAACATATGAGAAATGGTTCATCTCTTCTGAAAACTTAAGGTCAAATGAAGGAGACAGACTTAAAACAAGAAAATCACATGTACAATTACAAGTTACAGCACTTGAAGATATGCCACTTGAACTAAGTAGAAATTAGGTAGAGTACGACGAAGTTTGTATCAGATAGAAACAGCTACATATGTGAAGGTCCTGAGGCAAGAAGCAATTAGACAAGTTCGAGGGACTTAAAGCAGGGTATGGAGGGTAGAGAGCACTGTCAGCGGGTGTAGAAGCACAGAACAAGGCTAGGAACATAGGCAGGCACCACATCGTGCTGGTCCTGTAGACAGATAAGAAGGCCAGGCGTTACCCTAAGTGTATGTGAATCATTGAAACACCTTAAGCAGAGGAGCAGCATAATTTATTTAAAAGCTGTTCTTGCTACTTTGTAGAAAATGAGTCGAAAAGGAGCAAGATTAAAAGGCAATAGGCCATTACGGAACTATCACAGTCATCTGGGTGTGAAATAATGGCAACTTGTACTGAAAAGTGTAGCGGAAACACTCTCGTCTTTCATCTTCTGCAGTGCCAGGCCCAGCTCAAGTGGAAGGTCCATAAGGGATTCAAAGATATGACTTCAGGTCATTAGATCAGTCTACTGAATTGTGGTCAAACTAGCCATAGTAAACTATGCCATCCCGCCATCTAAGATTCAAACTCATTATCCTACATAATAGTCAGGGATACTTACCAATTCATCACTATATGGATTATGCAGTACGGCTGAGGTGTATGGCCTCTAAGATGCCCCTAGTGAGCCACACCTCTTGGTATTCATGCTGTTGTGTCATCCCCTCCTACTGAGTGTGATCTGGATTCAGGATTCCTCTTGTAATGAATACAGCATACAGGAAACAGATTGGGTGTCACTTCTGATATTAGATACCATAAAGACTGTGGCTTGCTTACTTTGAGGGAGGCCAGTTGCTCTAAGAGGAGGCCATGTGAAAAGCAACTACTCCTCAGCCAGTGGCCACAGGGACCTGTGGTCTATTTGTGTAAGATTTATTATTCAGCATGAGTACCAAATACAGCAATGTTCTGAAATGTCTTTTTCATTTGTGCATTGTTTTTAAAACCAGTCTTGGTATTTATTCCTCAGTCTTCTACAACCACAGGAATGGGTCTATTCCTATTGGGACAATAATTGCTAGCCATACAGACAAAATATTCCTGGAGACTTTGTTACAGATCTACGAGGACCCTAGAAGCCAATGTCCAACCCTCCCAGAGAATACGTGGAGGTTCAGAGAGGAGCCTTTGATCATTAGCTCACTTGTTTTAGTTCAGGGATGATGTTTTTGGTCTTCTAACTTCTAGGTTTATTTAGTACCTCAGTGTTCTAACTTTTAGGGTAATGAGTCAGAATCTCTGATCAGAAACTTCTAGATGATATTCAGAGTTTAGGACACTGTACGAGTTTCCTAGTGCTTCTATAACAAATACTACCAACTCAGTGATTTAAAATAACAAAATATGATATCTTACAGTTCTGAGGACAGAAGTCTGAAATGAGTCTCACTTGGCTAAAAATAAAGGTATTGGAAGGGCCGACTACCTTTCTACAAGCTCTAGGGGAGAGTCACTTTCCAGCTTAACACTGCATGCATTTCAGGGTTTTTGATTCTTCCTCAACCTTCAAAGCCAGAAATGGTTAGTGGGATATTTCCGACATCACAACATGCAGGTATTCTCTCCTGACTCTCTCTTCACCATCCTGGAATTTCTGCGATTACATTAGATAAACCAGGATGACCCAGGACAATTGAGCCATCTCAACGTCAACCAACCAATAACCTTAATTCTATTCGCAATCTTAATTCAAACTTGCCAGGCAGGGAAACTATTAATAGCTTCATGATATTAGGATGTGGACATCACTGGCAGAGGGAGAGGGGAAATTACTCTTTCTCCTTCCTTCTACTTTGCACCTGCTGAAATGTTCTAACAACATCCTAGACCAAATGTGTATATTCTTCCCTGTCTCTGTCTAGAAGAACAACATCCATATGTCTTCTCAAGGTCCATTTACCTTGTGAACAAGCCATTTCTTAGTGTGTAAACCATGCTGCTTCATGGGCTTCTAATCTCAGGTATCCATGAGTGATAACAGATACAATGGAATTTTTGTGAAAACTGATCAATGCCTGAAAATTTAAATGCTGGCATATGAGCACACCTAGCCTTTCAGCTGGCAGTGAACAGTACCTGGTGTGGGGATGGATCCATGTTATACCATCACAATGATGCCTCTTGACTTCATTTTCTTTGTTTGGGGAGGAGAGGTCTTTGCTCATGGATGAAGCTGATTGGGACTGTGAGATGAGGAATAAGATGGGAGAGGTAGAACAAAAATGTCTTGATTCAGGTGTATAATTCATGAAGCCTGAGTATTAATATTAATGATATCGTCCTCCAAAGTTGGGCAAATGAAATATGCAGAGGAAGATAAACTTGGACGCTCAGAAACTTCAGGTATTTTAGACTTAGTTTCCCCAAGGGCATAGTTATAAAAGTATAGGCAGATTTGTATAGCAAATTAGAGCTTGCTAAAAGCTTTTACATTTATTAACCTGCATTAGGCTCACCATGATGTTGAGACAGGGAAGAGCTCCCAGCTTATGAGTGAGGACATGAGGCTCCATAACATCACAGAGTTTGCCAGAGGCAGAGCTGGAACTAGAATTCAGGTAACCTGAGTCCAAATCCCATGGTCTCTCCATGGCCTCACTCTGCTATATTAGTTTTTATGTGATAAAATTAAGATGACACACTCAAATTCCTCTTGATGTTACATTAAGCAAAAATGCCAAATAAAAACCATAGTGCTTGAGAATATTTTATAACCTCTTTGTCTTGAAATTTTTCTGTGTCTATAAAATGGGATATGAGAAGCACTTATCACATGTAGTTCTTGAGTAAAAATATCCACAAGAAAGTTAACACAGTGGCTTTTCATGAAGATGGTTTTTCAGGAAAAATAACCTTTATTTACTTATTCATTCACTTAGTTATTCAACAAATATTTCTTGAGCTTTTTCTGTATCCCACACATCTGATTGGAATACTGTGGTTATGAGAGTGAACAATAGACCAAGACACTTCTCTTTTAGGGTGGTGGTAACAATAAGTATGCAATAATAGTAGTAATAAAGTGGTAAGGTAAGGAGGTGATGGGGTTCAAAGAGAGTCGAGATCACTCCTTCAGAGGAGGTGATACTCCATCTTGCAGAGTAAGAGAACCAGGCATAAATGAGCCATAATGGGGAAGAGTGGTCCAGACATGGAAAATAGCAAATTCAACATTGTGCTTATCAACTCAAAATATTGGCATTCACTTTGGAATTTTTGGTTAAGGCTTAACTCCAATGTGCCACGTGTTTCCATTTCTGCACCCCTGCTTTGCTAACATCTGCTTCCCAAGTTTCTGCCATAAGGAAGTGTTTTCCAGCATGAGGTTTCCCAGAGAAGGACAGAACTACACATTGCACAGCTTGCCCCAGAGCAATGATTTACCACAAGGAAGCTGGTTAACTGAGCTGTTCATCAAACCTACATCTCTGCTTAGAATTTCCAGAAAATCCCAGCCACATCCTTATTACAGCAGTCTTGCACTCTTGTAACCTGTTTATTTAACTAAACAAATATTTACTGAGCAGCTATTATGTGTTGACACAGCTTCAAGCCCTGGATATACAGTTACTTATCCGTCACCTTCTATTTACAGTCAGCTTCTGAGGGCAAAGATTAACCCCAGCACCTAAGGTTTCCTCGATTTTAAACTCTTTAACATGAGCTTCAGGTATATTTTGTGAATTAATCAAAGTAATGCTTGATGCCTTTCTTACTCTTCATCATTCTATATTTTTCATAAAAGCAAGTCCCTTATATTTCATCTCATGTTTGGAAGTCTTTTTTACATAAACTATCTCATTGGGAATTAAGAGACCTAAACTTAAAAATGTTCATTCACTTCAACCCAGCAATTGTGCTTTTAGAAAACTATTTCAATAAGGACAATCTACTCAAGTATTTGAATTTAATAGTACCCTTTCCAGTATTATTTACATTAATTAAAATTGATCATACTCTTATGTCCAACAAGGCAATAATAGACATAAAAACATGCTTCTTTCTGTACATCTTCCTCTTCCTCCTCCTCCTTGTTGGTCAGTTTTTTGTTACTGTGACAAAATACCTGAGATAATAAACTTAAAAGAAGGAAAGGGGAGGATTCCAAGATGGCGACTAGAGGGAGGAAGCAGAAAGTGTGCCTCCTAAAGTAAAATCTTGGAGAGATGCTGGAGATACACCTTACAGGAAAAACCACTGAGAAGAGGCAAAACTTTGACTCCTCCACACCTTCAGCCTGCGCATAGCATCTCCACTTCACATTAAATGGAGAAACCAGGAGGGATCCTGCGCGACTGCCAGATGGCAGCACCCAGACGGCTTGGGAAGACGCAGATAACAAGGTAAGCTAAGTGGCACTCAGTATTCCCACAGACAACCTTGGGTCAGATCAGCATAGCCCCCTGGACAGACCAACCCCCACCCAGGGAAAAAAGAAAAAAAACTGAATAATGAGCAAAAACAACAAAAAAGACACATAGCAAAGAGGGCGGGGCACCCTGAGCCCCACAGAGGGGGAGAGGGAAAATCCCTCATGGAAGTATAAATGAACAAGCTGGCCAAAAAGGCAGGAGCGGCAGCACACACCCAGCAGCAACCAGGAGTGGGAAAGCTTGTAAAAGTGGTGGTGGGAGGAAAACTCCACAGCAGAGGGGAGAAGACCCTCTTCCCACATGACCTGTAAATAAACAACAGGTCTGAGAAAGCGAGTGCAGTGCCACCTTCCCAGTGTGCTTGGAAAGGGGAAAGCTTGTCGCAGTGGCAGTCATGCCCAGGAGAACTCTAAGTAAACAAATCCTGAGGGGTCAGGTGAGTGCTAATCTCACTCCTGAGATCTGCATAAATAAAGCTTCCATCAACAGCAGGCTGACAGCAGCGGGCAGGTGAGCAACAGCCTCAGATAGCCTTTCACAGAACTGTCTCCAAACTCTTTTTTTATCTCCCTACCTTTCATGAGACAACAACCAAACTACACCTGCATGCTGAAGAACTTATTGAAACTGTATTGCATTTGAACTTGGGACACTTTGTGGATTTTTGTTTTGTTTGTTTTTTTTCCCCTTTGATGAGACAACGACAGAACTACTTCTGAGACACTGTCTCCAGAATTGGAGGCTGAGGGACTAACACCAAAATTATTAACAGAAACTTTATTGCATTTGAACTTGGAGATTTTTTTATTTTTATTTTTTTAATTTTAACTTTTATTTATTTATTTTTTATTTTATTATTTTTCTCAATTCTCTCTCTGTCTCTCTAATGCCTGTTTAGCTTACTGCTGATTAGTACACTATCTCTCCCTGTTCATATCTTTGAAACTTTTGTTTGTTTGTTTGTTTGGTTTGGTTTTTTCTTTGTTTACTTGTTTTTCCCTCTTTCTTTAACTTCTTTGCTTTCCCTCTCCTCTCACCCTTCCATTCTAAATATCACCATTGTTATTATTACAAGCTAGAAAATACTTAATTGCACACAGTACAGGGACAATAACAACACCAAGGGCAATGACGGGAAGACAGAAAAAACAGGGAAACCAGTTTCCCCACAGCAAAAAGTTAGTACAGGAACCAGAGGGAAATGAAGAAAACAGATACTCAGATCCAGACTCCAACAAAATGAAGATAAACTATGCCAAAAAACCCAATGAAGCCCACAAGAATAATTTAAAAGAAGACATACTACAGGAACTCAATGAGAATTTTTTAGAGATGATACTGGATAGGGTCAACCAAAATGTACAGGAGACAATCAAGAAATTCCAACACAACAAAAATAGAGAATTTGAGAAAGCACAAGAAGAAATAAAAGAAACCATAGAAGAAATGTATAAACACCAAAGTGAAACAAAGAACAAGATTAATAAAGAAATAAATGAACTCAAGACAAAAATAGACAACATTAAAGAGGAAATGACTCAGGATATGGAAAACCTCAGAAAAAAGAATGAAACAGAATTGCAAAACAAAATGGAAGGCCAATCCAGCAGAATAGAACAAACAGAAGACAGAATCTCAGAACTCAAAGATGAAATGGTAATTAAAGGAAAAACCAAAGAACTATTAGATAAACAACTCAAGACCTGTGAAAAGAAAATGCAAGAACTCACCAACTCCATCAAAAGATCAAACCTGAGAATCATGGGCATCGAAGAAGGAGAAGAGGTGCAAGCAAAGGGAATGCGTAATATATTCAACAAAATAATAATGGAAAATTTGTCAAATCTACAGAAATCTATTCCCATATAGATGCAAGAGGCCTCCAGAACACCAAACAGACCAGACCAAAATAGATCTACCCCATGGCATATTATCATTAAAACAACAAGTACAGAAACTAGAGAAAGAATATTGAAGGCTGTAAGAGAGAAAAAACACATAACATACAAAGGTAAACACATCAATATCACAGCAGACGTCTCAACAAAAACATTAAAATCAAGAAGAACTTGGGGTGAGATCTTCCAGGCACAGAATGAAAATAACTTCAACCCCAGGATACTCTACCCAGCAAAACTATCATTCAAAATAGATGGAGCAATAAAAGTCTTCCATGATAAGCAGAAACTAAAACAATATGTGACCACAAAGCCACCACTACAAAAGATTCTTCAAGGGATTCTGCACACAGAAAGTGAAACCCAACACAACCTTGAAAAGACAGGCAGCACCAAACTACAGAAGAAGAAAAAGCAAGAAAGTAGAGAGTAACCTCAACTTAGGTACACACAAGCAAACCTTCAAACAACTAAGACAACTAAATGACAGGAATCCCCACATACCTATCAGTACTAACACTCAATGTTAACGGACTTAATTCACCCATCAAAAGGCACTGCTTGATGAAATGGATTAAAAAGGAAGATCCAACAATTTGTTGCTTACAGGAGACCCATCTCACTGACAGAAACAAGCATAGGCTTAGGATGAAAGACTGGAAGAGGATTAACCAAGCCGATGGCCCCTGAAAACAGTCAGGAGTAGCAATACTTATCTCTGACAAGTAGACTTCAAACCTACACTGAACAAACAAGATAAAGAAGGACCAAAAGGAAATAACAATTATCAACCTATATGCACCCAATGTCATCACACCCAATTCCATCAAACATACGCTGAAGGACCTAAAAGCATATATTAACTCCAACACAGTGGTCGTGGGAGACTTTAAAACCCCATTATCATCAATAGATAGGTCACCCAAACAAAAAAATCAATAAAGAAATCCTAGATCTAAAATATACAATAGATCAAATGGACCTAGTTGATGTCTACAGAACATTTCATCCAACTTCTACACAATATACATTCTTCTCAGCAACCCATGGAGCCTTCTCTAAAATACATCATATCCTAGACCACAAAGCAAGCCTCAGCAAATATAAGAAAATAGAAATTATACCATGCATTCTTTCTGATCACAATGCAATAAAACTAGAACTCAACAACAAAAGTAAAGACAAAAAACACACAAACAGCTGGAAACTGAATAACACATTGCTTAATGAACAATGGGTCATTGATGAAATAAAATAGGAAATTAAAAAGTTCCTGGAAGACAATGAAAATGAAAACACAACATACCGGAACCTATGGGAAACAGCAAAGGCCATCCTGAGAGGAAAGTTTATAGCCATAAGTGCATATATTAAAAAGACTGAAAAATCACAAATCAATGATCTAATGGTACATCTCAAACTCCTAGAAAAACAAGAATAAGCAAATCCCAAAACAAATAGAAGGAGAGAAATAATAAAAATAAGAGCTGAAATCAATGAAATAGAAACCAAAAAAACCATACAAAGAATTAATTAAACAAAAAGTTGGTTCTTTGAAAAAATAAACAAGATTGACAGACCCCTGGCAAACCTGACTAAAGTGAGGAGAGAAAAAACCCAAATTAGTTGAATCAGGAATGTAAATGGGGAGATAACAGCAAACACCATGGAAGTTCAGGAAATCATCAGAGACTACTTCGAGAACCTATATTCAAACAAATTTGAAAATCTCAAAGAAATGGACAGATTTCTAGATACATATGATCATCCAAACTGAACCAAGAGGATATTATCACCTGAATAGACCTATAACACAAAATGAAATTGAAGCAGCAATCAAGAGTCTCCTAAAAAAGAAAAGTCCAGGACCTGATGGATTCTCTCCTGAATTCTATCAGACCTTTAAAGAAGAACTGATACCAACCCTCCTTAAACTGTTCCACGAAATAGAAAGGGAAGGAAAACTGCCAAACACATTTTATGAAGCCAGTATTACACTTATCCCAAAACCAGGCAAAGACACCTCCAAAAAACAGAACTATAGGCCAATCTCCTTAATGAGCATTGATGCAAAAATCCTCAACAAAATAATGGCAAACTGAATTCAATAACACATCAAAAAGATCATTCCCCACGACCAAGTAGGCTTCATCCCAGGAATGCAGGGGTGGTTCAACATATGAAAATCAATAAATGTAATAAACCACATTAACAGAAGCAAAGACAAAAACCACTTTTGATCATCTCAATAGATGCAGAAAAAGCCTTTGATAAGATCCAACACCATTTCATGATAAAAGCACTAAGAAAACTAGGAAAAGAAGGAAAGTACCTCAACATTATAAAAGCTATATATGACAAACCTACAGCCAGCATTATACTTAATGGAGAAAAACTGAAACCATTCCCTTTAAAATCAGGAACTAGACAAGGATGCCCACTATCTCCACTCCTATTCAACATAGTATTGGAATTCCTAGCCAAGCACTTAGGCAAGAAAAAGAATTAAAAGGAATACAAATAGGTAAAGAAACTGTCAAAATATCCCTATTTGCAGATGATATGATCCTATACCTGAAAGACCCAAAAAACTCTACTCAAAAGCTCCTAGACACCATCAATAGCTATAGCAAAATAGCAGGATATAAAATCAACATAGAAAAATCATTAGCATTTCTATACACTAATAATGAACAAACTGAAAAAGAATATATGAAAACAATTCCATTTACAATAGCCTTTAAAAAAATCGAATACCTAGGTGTAAACCTAACAAAAGATGTGAAAGACCTCTACAAGGAAAACTATAAACTTCTGAAGAAAGAGATTGAGGAAGACTATAGAAAGTGGAGAGATCTCCCATGCTCATGGATTGGTAGAATCAACATAGTAAAAATGTCTATACTCCCAAAAGTAATCTACATGTTTAATGCAGTTCCCATCAAAATTCCAATGACATTCATTGAAGAGATTGAAAAATCTACCGAGAAATTTATATGGAAACACATGAGGCCACGAATAGCCAAGGCAAAACTCAGTCAAAAGAACAATGCAGGAGATATCACAATACCTGACTTCAAACTATATTACAAAGCAATAACAATAAAAACAGCATGGTACTGGCACAAAAACAGACATGAAGACCAGTGGAACAGAATAGAGGATCCAGATATGAAGCCACACAACTATAAGCAACTTGTCTTTGACAAAGGCACTAAAAATATACGATGGAGAAAAGAGCCTCTTCAACAAAAACTGTGGGAAAACTGGTTAGCAGTCTGCAATAAACTGAAACTAGATCCATGTATATCACCCTATACCAATATTAACTCAAAATGGATCAAGGACCTTAATATCAGACCCCAAACTCTAAAGTTGGTACAGGAAAGAGTAGGAAATACTTTGGAACTAATAGGTATAGGCAAGGCCTTTCTCAATGGGATCCCAGCAGCTCAGCTACTAAGAGATATCATAGACAAATGGGACTTCATAAAACTCAAAAGCTTTGCTCAACAAAAGAAATGGTCTCTAAACTGAAGAGAACACCCACAGAGTGGGAGAAAATATTTGCTAGCTACACATCAGACAAAGGACTGATAACAGAATATACAGGGAACTCAAAAAACTAAATTCTCCCAAAACTAATGAACCAATAAAGAAAACTAAACAGAACTTTCTCAAAAGAAGAAATTCAAATGGCCAAAAAACACATGAAAAAATGCTCACCATCTCTAGCCATTAAGGAAATGCAAATCAAAACCACACTAAGATTCGACCTCACCCCTGTTAGAATAGCCATCATCAGCAACACCACCAACAACAGGTATTGGTGAGGATATGGTGAAAAAGGAACCCTCTTATACTGTTGGTGGGAACATAAACTAGTACAACTACTGTGGAAAAAAATCTGAAGGCTTCTTAAAAATCTAAACATAGATCTGCCAATATGATCCATCAATACCATTCTTGGGGATAAACCCAAAAGACTGTGACACAGGTTACTCCAGAGGCACCTGCACACCCATGTTTATTGCAGCACTATTCACAATAGCCAAGTTATGGAAACAGCCAAGATGCCCCACTATCAATGAATGGATTAAGAAAATGTGGTATTTCTAAACAATGGAATTTTATGCAGCCATGAAGAAGAATGAAATCTTATCATTTGCAGGTGAATGGATGGAACTGGAGAACATCATCCTGAGGGAGGTTAGCCAGGCCCAGAAGACCAAAAATTGAATGTTCTCCCTCGTATGTGGACATTAGATCAAGGGCAAACACAACAAGGGGATTGGACTTTGAGCACATGATGAGGCGAGAGCACACAAGGACGTAGGCCAGAAACCCAATAAAAAAAAAAACAAACAAGATAGCATTTGTTGCCCTCAATGCAAAGGAACTAATGCAGAAACTTTAAAGCGACAGAGGCCAACAGGAGAAGGGGTCTAGGAACTAGAGAAAAGGTTAGTTCAAGAAGAATTAATTTAGAATGTAACACATATGTACAGGAAAGCAATGCGAGTGAACTCCTCATATAGCTGTCCTTATCTCAACTAGCAAAAACCCTTGGTCCTTCCTATTATTGCTTATACTCTCTCTTCAACAAAATTAGAGATAAGGGCAAAATAGTTTCTGCCAGGTATGGAGGGGGTGGGGGAGGAGAGGGAGGGGTGGGAAGGAGGGAGAAATGACCCAAACATTGTATGCATATATGAATAAAATAAAAATAAATAAATAAAAGAATAAATTTTAAAACAAAAAGAAGGAAAGGTTTTTGGCTCATGGTTTTAGAGGTTTCAGTCCATTGTCACTTGGCCCTGTTGTTCGTGGCCTGTGGAGGAACAGTGCATCATGGTAGGTGCATGGTGGCGGAGGCCTGTTCACTTAATGGTGGCCTGGAAGCAAGGAGAGAGGAAAGGTCACCAATATCCCCTTAAGGGATAGTGATCTAGCTTCTTCCCATGAGGCTCCACCTCTTACAAATCTCTTCACATCTCAGTAACACCATAGACAGGCACCAGTCTTCAACACATGGACTTTTGGAAGACACTTATCTAAATCATAACATTCTTCCTCCTTTTCCTTCCATCTGATTTTCTTCTTCCAAAGAAGCTACATTGTCTGGGACTCCAAGGAAAGCCTACCATTTTGAAAGATAGTTACTACATGGCAGAGAGAGATAGGGAAATCTAGCTTATACAAAGCTACAAAGTTGACATTTTGTCTTACAAAGATATGCACATTTTTCTTAGAACTTTACCTATGGAAATAATTTGAGATGAGTTACTCTGGAAAACAATTTACCTAGTTTTCTGCCAATTGCCTGCATCAGGGTCTGCAATACTAAAACTATTTTAAACTGAATTCTTCAACAATGGAGTGAATTTTGATTACAATCTGCTTGGTTTGTGTTTACAACTTCTTAAAAGCAACTTTCATTTCCTATTCATATCAAAGTTTCTGAGATAGGCAAACTTCTTTGCAGTCTTCCAGAGGATGGGTGCTTGAAATTCTCTCATACACTGAAGATGTAAGTGCTACAGGATTCAGTTTTATTGGGGGACCTTATGCTAGACACCCTCTTTTCCTTGGGTGAACTCTAGATTTTGTGATCAGTCTCTGAGCCTGTAAGACCACAGAAACTTATACTTATGTTTCACAAAGATCAGAAAATGTCCATCAGGTACCTCCTTGTATCTCTAACCTCTTGCCAGCTCACAGAAATACTCAAAGATAACAAAAATGTTTTATCCAGCACTAACAGTTGTTTTCAGTAGGAAGATCTGGGAATGATAGGAGGTTTCTTGTTTACCATGCTTGCCAGAAATAGAAGGCTCTCAGTTAGTAGGGAAAAGAATTTGAACACAAACCTAAATTTATCTGCCTCTAAGGACCCTTCATCATTCTAATTATGTCACTTCTGAACCATATTTCATTTGATATCAAAGTGGTGATGGCTCTACTCTAGTCTGTCTATTTAGCCAGACAAAAATATGAGTGCTACATTTCATACCAAGAACTTAGATGACTTTTCTGCATGACTTACTTCCAGTATCTAGCTTTGTTCTTGCTCATTCGAAAGCAGAGAGAGCAGCTGAGCCCCATGGCAGGTGTGCAGCAGAGAGCAGTGAGAGGGAGTGAGTGAGATTTGCTTCTTGGAGTGTTGTTTTGCCCTGTAAGTGAAAGTGATTAACCAGTCCATCTTCCTTCTCCAGTCACCTCCAACCTCTGTCTTCCCTCCCGAGTCAATGTGGGTGGAATTACTCTCAGAATCCAAGAAAGAGGCAAGTCAAGATTAATGGACTGTCATACATTTATATGAAATCTCGTTTTCCTTTTCTTCTTCAGTGAGACACTTAAGTGCATTACAATGTGTAATATAAAAACCACAACAGGTAAACTTTTACTTGTGTTTCTTCAGTCTATTAAAAGAAGAGCAACTCTCTCTTGATGTCTTCTAAGAGCATTATCATGGAAAAAAATAAAAGCATATTTATTTGTATGAGAGTGAACTAGAATTTTATACATACCTGGAATGAAAAAGTGTCCTTCCAACATAAAGGCTGAGTCACTATCCACTAATCTCTGACCATTTATTCTTTCACCTATGCCTACCAATTCAGTCAATCATCCATTAATCTATCACCTACAAAATTATTCTTCCTCTGCCCATTTATCTGTTCATCCTTTAATCCAGTTTTCAAAACAAAATTCCAGCCATTACTTTATTTTTCCATCACCCAATCTGTCTACCTAAAGATTCATTTCTGTTTTGACTTCCCTCTACCAATTTATCCATGTAGTTACCAATACATTTCTCTTTATCAGCCTATTCAAAAGTACTATTTAGCCAGGCATGTTGCCATGTGCCTGTAGTCCCAGCCAATCTGAGGTCCCAGCCACTCAAGAGGATCGCTTGAACCCAGGAGTGGTTTAAGTGATCCTCCTAGCTTGAGCAGCATAGTAAGACCCTATCTCAAAACATATTCTGGCCACCCAATTTGTGCAGGACACTGAATTGATCTATATATGAATACAGTGATAAACACAACTATATGTAAAGAAAAATGGCACAAGTGCTTTTGTATGAATAATTATTCAGGGGAATCTGAAGATGGAGCAGTTAGTGTTTTATGAGAAAGAGAATGAAGATAAATGACATTTGACTTGACTCTTTATGTGCAAATTGTAACAGATGAAAATTGGGTGGTAGAGTTAGGGACCTGGTGTTTTAAGAGTTCTTCTTTCAATTCCCAAAGAGATGCTATTTTCTTCAAGCTATATGAACCAAAATTTACCCCTGGCTTAAGTTAGTTTGAGAAGGCTTTCTATCACCTAAGTGTCTGATTCAACAAAATCTGGTTCCCCACCTGATGAGTGACAATTTTATCTAGAGGCTAGCCGCTTGAATGTTAGATAAGACAGAGCTTTTTTGATGGTATTAACAATGCCTCATAGGGCATCTAATACCATTTAAAATATTTGCATTCAGAAGGTGCTTGTTAAATGGCTCTTAGAATTATTATGCTTTAATTTTTCCATAAGATCTTCAATAATCAGTCATGCAGTCTTTGAATAACCCATGCCACTGTTGTGCCCATTTATTAAATTACTAAGTTATTCCATAAACTTACTAAGTTATTACATAAGCATGCAATGAATGTCTGACATTTTATGTCAGGTACTGTGCTGTGCATTTTTCATATGACATTCTTTAATCTCATCCCTATCAGAAATACTGTTACTCCTATTTGAAGGATAAAGAAACTGAGGCTCAAGGAGACACCTAAAGTCAAATGATTAGTAAGAGGTGGAGCCAGCTCCAAACCCACAGTTACGCAATAGCAATGGTAATAATATCTACTATTTCTTAGGCACTATGTGCCAGACAGTATGGTAAACTCTTTCCGTATCTTACTTTACCACCCACAACACCTATTGTGTAACTATTATTACCTCCACATTAGAGATAAAGAAGATGAGGTTTGGAGTGCTTATATAACTTTCCTCAGGTCACAGAGCTGGTATGTGGAAGAAGTAGCATAAGAACTCAAGTCTCTACCTCCAAAGTTCATGTAGTTCTCACCATGTCTATTTCTCCTTCAAACCCTATGGGGTTGATCATGAAGCATTTATCACCACTTTGATACACATTGAAAAGAGCTAATTGGATGACAATGGACCAGTATAGGGAGAGAACAGGTTTTGCTGAGCAGGATCAGGGAAGACTTCCAGTGTGAGTGGCATTGAAGTGGGGCCTAAGAGTTCAATCAGGCCAGGACATACCAAAAGAAGTTGCACGGGGAATTTCAGCACTGGGGTCAAAAGAAGGGTTACTCTAACAAGAATGCATCATCATTACAAAGTGCGACCAAACTCAGGAGCCTGAGAAGATGAAGTGGTACGATTGGGTTGGTAAGTACCTTTCTTTTTCTGCAACCTACTATCTCAGGACTGCCCCTCAACTTCTCCCAAATCCACGATTTAGCACAGTTAACGGAAACACACTATAAATCACATTTTCACCATTTTATAAGCCCCTCTCTTCCTCTTATGCAGCTCATAGATTGCAGGGCACAACAGACAAAATCCTGAATATGGAGGTGAGAAATCCACAAGTCAAAAAAAAATGGCAGGAAAATAGTGTTTTGCTCTTGTAAGACAAGAGCAAAACAAACACTGCCTCCTTTGTGGTCTTGTACCTTAATAGTACCTACCTCAAAGGAATGTTGAGGTGACTATAGGCATGGAGCCAGGGTATGGTAGCTATACAATCAATATTAGCATTGTTCCTCCCGCATGTAAAGAAGCAAGAAAAAGCAATGAAAGAGAGGTGGTGGGATAAAAAGAAGGAATAAAAACCAAGGGCAGCAATGTGGATAGTGAAGGTGGCAACTGGTTTCTTGTGACCTTTGTATTGCCTTGGTGGTCTTTTTTTTTTTTAGCTATACAACAGACAAGGGACTGATAACCAGAATATACAGGAAGCTCAAAAAACTAAACTCCTCCAGAATCAATGAGCCAATAAAGAAGTGGGTAACTGAACTAAACAGAACTTTTTCTTTTTTTTTTTCCTTTTATTATTCATATGTGCATACAAGGCTTGGTTCATTTCTCCCCCCTGCCCCCACCCCCTCCCTTACCACCCACTCTGCCCCCTCCCTCTCCCCCCCACCCCCTCAATACCCAGCAGAAACTATTTTGCCCTTATTTCTAATTTTGTTGTAGAGAGAGTATAAGCAATAATAGGAAGGAACAAGGGTTTTTGCTGGTTGAGATAAGGATAGCTATACAGGGCATTGACTCACATTGATTTCCTGTGCGTGGGTGTTACCTTCTAGGTTAATTCTTTTTGATCTAACCTTTTCTCTACTTCCTGTTTCCCTTTTCCTATTGGCCTCAGTTGCTTTTAAGGTATCTGCTTTAGTTTCTCTGCGTTAAGGGCAACAAATGCTAGCTAATTTTTTAGGTGTCTTACCTATCCTCACCCCAACCTTGTGTGCTCTCGCTTTTATCATGTGCTCAAAGTCCAATCACCTTGCTGTGTTTGTCCTTGATCTAATGTCCACATATGAGGGGGAACATACGATTTTTGCTCTTTTGGGCCAGGCTAACCTCACTCAGAATGATGTTCTCCAATTCCATCCATTTACCAGCGAATGATAACATTTCGTTCTTCTTCATGGCTGCATAAAATTCCATTGTGTATAGATACCACATTTTCTTAATCCATTCGTCAGTGGTAGGGCATCTTGGCTGTTTCCATAACTTGGCTATTGTGAATAGTGCCTCAATAAACATGGGTGTTCAGGTGCCTCTGGAGTAACCTGTGTCACAGTCTTTTGGGTATATCCCCAAGAGTGGTATTGCTGGATCAAATGGTAGATCGATGTCTAGCTTTTTAAGTAGCCTCCAAATTTTTTCCAGAGTGGTTGTACTAGTCTACATTCCCACCAACAGTGTAAGAGGGTTCCTTTTTCCCCGCATCCTCGCCAACACCTGTTGTTGGTGGTGTTGCTGATGATGGCTATTCTAACAGGGGTGAGGTGGAATCTTAGTGTGGTTTTAATTTGCATTTCCTTTATTGCTAGAGATGGTGAGCATTTTTTCATGTGTTTTTTGGCCATTTGAATTTCTTCTTTTGAGAAAGTTCTATTTAGTTCACTTGCCCATTTCTTTATTGGTTCATTAGTTTGGGGAGAATTTAGTTTTTTAAGTTCCCTATATATTCTGGTTATCAGTCCTTTGTCTGATGTATAGTTGGCAAATATTTTCTTCCATTCTGTGGGTGCTTCAGTTTAGAGACCATTTCTTTTGATGAACAGAAGCTTTTTAGCTTTATGAGGTCCCATTTATCTATGCTATCTCTTAGTTGCTGTGCTGCTGGGGTTTCGTTGAGAAAGTTCTTACCTATACCTACTAACTCCAGAGTATTTCCTACTCTTTCCTGTATCAGCTTTAGATAAACAGAACTTTTTCAAAGGAAGAAGTCCAAATGACCAAAAAACACATGAAGAAATGGTCACCATCCCTGGCCATAAATGAAATGCAAATCAAAACCACACTAAGATTCCACCTCACTCCTGTTAGAATTGCTACCTTCAAGAACACCACCAACAACAAATGTTGGCGAGAATATGGTGGAAAAGGAACCCTCATACACTGCTGGTGGGAATGTAAGCTAGTATAACTATCTGGAAAACAATATGGAGGCTTCTTAAAAAACTAAACATAGATCTGCCATATGATCCAGCAATCCCACTCTAGGGATATACCCAATGGAATGTGACTCAGGTTATTAGAAAGATACCTGCACACCCATGTTTATTGCAGCATTACTCACATTAGTCAAGCTATGGAAACAGCCAAGATACCTTACTACTAAAGAATGGATTAAGAAAATGTGGTATTTATACACAATGGAATTTTATTCAGCCACAAAGAAGAATCAAATTTTGTCATTTGCAAGTAAATGGTTGGAACTGGAGAGCATCATCTTAAATGAAGTTAGCCTGGCCAAAAATTGCGTGTTCTCCCTCATATGCAGATTATAAACCTAAAACAAATGCAGTAATATTATTGGACATGGGTCACACACTAAGGGGAGAATGTGCATGGGAGGAATAGGGAAAGGGAAGGAAATCTAAAACTTGAATATGGTTGATGTGGTCCCTGTATAGGAGTGAGTAAAGTAATCTTAAACTGGCAGAGGCCACTATGGGAAGGGAACTAGGAAGTAGTGAAGAGGTCAGGTAGAGATGAGCCAACATTCATTGCAAAGCACATGTGCATGGGAGCAAAGCTAGGAATCTCTCTGTATAGCTATCTTTATCCCAAAGTAGCAAAACCGCTACTTCTTTCTTATTATCTCCTATGCTTTCTCTTCAACAAAATTGGAGGACAAGAGGGGACTTGGAAGACAGCAGATGTACAGAATGCTGTGATCATGGCCCTTCCCAGATGGGGGCAGGACACACAAAGGGCTCTGTTCACAGGGAGGCTATCAAGGAGCACTACAATGTGCATTCTGACCTTTTCAGCTCCATTGGTGGCTGCTTTTTCTCTGTGACTCACGTTTTCTCACATAAAATGAGGAGTTGACTGAGCTGGTTCTGAGCATTTGTTTCTGCTCTAACATTGTGTGACCTGATTTAAAAAAAACTCAACTGAGACTTGGGAATTTTCTACTACCCTTCATGTTGACCATCTGTTTAGGTGGACTAGAGGCATGCTGGGCTGTCCCCATCTCTTACCCAAATACCAGCATCCAAGACACCTCTGCTGGAGTGCATCCACTGTCAACTTTTATTCACTAAGGCTATGTCCTTCCCTCTCACCATCCACTCACACAGCATTATTTCTGCCAGCATACTCAGTTTCTTAGAATAAAGGAGAGGGAGAAGGCGGATGGGAGGAAGGAGTAAAGGAAGGAGGAGAGAAAAAGGAAATGAAGGAAGAAGGAGGGAGGAAAATGCACACATTGCTTTACACACTTTAAATACTCACTCCCATGCCCACGTGGCTGGAAGGCAAGGATCCATGATGCACAGAAGCTGGATTTCCAAGTGAAGGCTTAACAAAGAGATGATCACTTGAGCCATTTCACATTTATAGGACCATGAAGGAGCAAGAAGAAAATTCCATTGTGCTGAACACCGAAATTTATCTTCAAGTTGATTATTTTGGCCATTAGTATTAAATATCATGATTGATTAAAGCACCTACAGCACATACAACGTGTTTTAGGGAGTTAGAAGACTTAAGAGGTTGTACACTTCAGGAATGATCTTCCTTTCCTCCTTCCTCCTCATCTCCTTATCTTCTAGAGTCTAGACCTTGTTGGCTACGACTGTTCTGACTCCAGAGCATCTGACCCTCTGAAAAAGATATTCCTGAAAATGTCTTCCCTCCATAACTTGGTCATAGTTAGTGCTAATTTGGTGAGCTAATGTGTTGTGTCCCTGTAAGCTGTTGGGAATTAGTGTCTCTCTCATCAGTTTCAAACACATTGCTGGGGATATTCTGGGTAAATGAAATTGCCTGTTGTAACCTAGAAATACAACCCTACTCACCCCAACAATTCCTGTGCTACAAACTTACATTTGTAGGGCATGTAATCATTCACTGATTTCTTACTCACACCTCCCAACACCCAGGTACTGCAGGCAAGCCTTCGTCCAACCTTCACTAAAGTCTCCTAATGTCATGAATGCTTGGTGTGCAGACTGTTGTGTGAGTTGACGGAGTAATGCAGATGGTGATGACTCCATGGGCAGCTTGATGGGTGCATAGATAAAGAAACTGGGGCCCAGAAGGCACAAGGGGCCAGAAGAACATAACTCTTACCTGCACCACTTCCAAAGCTAGCAGGAATTGGAGATTCTCATGGGCTATGGGGTGAGAAGTCACGGAGGCTGAGTATAGTGGCACATGCCTGTAACTCCAGTTATTTGGGAGGTGGGCATAGGAGGATTTCAGTTCAAGTCCAGACTGTGAAAAAGTTAGGGAGACCCTCTATCAAAACAAACCCAAGTGGTAGTACATGCTTGTGGTCCCACCTACATAAGAGGTAGAAGTAGAAGGATGCTGATCTGAAGGCAGCTCAGGGAAAAATGCAAGACATTATCTGAAAAATAAAGTAAGGGAACAGGGCTGGGGTCATGGCTCAAAGGATAAAGCACTTGCTCAGCAAGTCTGAGGCTCTGAATTCAATCCTCATTACACCAAAAAACAAGTCATGGAGGCAAAATTAACTAAATCTCAATGGTCCCACCAATACCTTTATTACTTTCAGCAACAAAAACACAACAGTGTTGAAATGATTTATTTTGCTGAAATGTCAGATTAGTTTTGTGTCATTCCTACAATAACCCTTATGCATCCCAATATACTTTCTCAGTGGGCTGAGAGAAGAGGCATTCTAGTCATAAAATTGTGCACAAACATTAGCCTGTACTCTGGAGGCAGAAATTGGGAAAATTGAAGTTTGAGGTCAGACCAGGCAAAAACTTAACAAGACCTCCAATAAGCTGGGTATGGTTGTGTACATCTGTAATCCCAGCTACACGGAAGGATTACGTAGGAGGAATCCAATCAGAGGCTATCCTTGGGCAAAAAATATGAGACCCTATAAGAAAGATAATGAAAGCAAAAAAGAGCTGGGGTGTGATTAAGTGGTAGAGCACCTGCCAGCAAGTATGAAGCCCTGCATTCAAACCTCAATACTGAAAAAAAAAAAAGAAACCAAACCAAACCAAAACCCTTCATCCTCTTTTATCTATTCCACAGTCTAAGGAAGGATGCTGGATTTGCAAAATTCAGTAGAAATATAATGCATGCCACACATGCAATTTTAAATTTTCTAATAGACACACTAATAAAATATACACAGATGAATTACTTTTTAAAATATGTTATTTAACACAATATATCCATAATGTCATCATTTCAACATGGAATCAACATGAAATGGTATTAATGAGATAATTTCATTCTTTTATTACATTAAGTCCTTGAAATTAGCTGTGTTTTGCACTATAGCACATCTGAATTCAGCTACATTTCAAGTATATGTGGCTGACATCCATAGAACTGGAAATCACAGCTTGAGCTCCTCCCCTGTGAGAAACCATCAGGACTAGGCAGCATGAGCTTCTGCAGTGGGTTCTGCAGTGCCCAACTGAGCAGCTAAACTCTCACCTCTCCTACTGTCCCCTCAGGAGGACATTGCCACTGTCCGTGGAAATGCAGGTCTCATCCACTGCCTGTCTGACCAGGCTTCATAGATGAGCTGCTGGCAGAGAAGTTCAGAAGATTCCAGATGTGAACTCCACCTGTCACTTGTCAAGGCCATAGGTAGCCAGGGCAGTTTAACAACACCACTCCCACATCTGCCCACTCACTTCTGCACATCACGCTTTTAGTTCTTCCACAGCAGGTTCTTAGAAGCTTCCTCTGAGCTGAAGCAAGAGAAAGGAAGGCCCTTGTTATTTCAAATGGAGCTTGACTGCAGCTTCACAAAGAGCATAAAATCAAACCATTTTCACAGGCAATCGCTCCCTGGCAGTTTAAACAAACGAGGACTCAATTATAGCCCATTACTGTCAGATCGGTGCTCCTGGTCTTGCCACATCCCTTGGCTTCTGGGAAAAGGGGTGAGTAGGAGCAAAGGGCCCCTCTTCTGTTGCCTGCTAATAGTCTGTGCCCACCAAAAAGACCTCCACTTCTCTCATCAATCCAAGTGCACGATTCTTGCCCACATAGTATATATAAACATCCTATATGCTGGTGATTGGAGTCAGAGGAAAATGAAGAACCAATTCTAAATGGACATCTTGAACCTGTCAAGTTAGTGCCTTTTCTGTAAACTGAGAATAGTAAAACAATATACCACATAAGGATATTATAAAGACAAAAAATAGTAAGACTTATGTAAGTTACTGATTATATATCATCCATCCATCTATCTTTTTTGTTTAAATTTTCAAGTGGAGGGATTGTGGCAGGAATCAGACAAGCCTGGGATTCCCCCAGTCAATTTGGGACATGAACTTATTCTGAACCTTTGTTCTATGCACCAAATGCATAGAAACGACTGATAAAAATATTTTATTGACTAAGAACATGGCTCTCTTCAAAGAAGGAAAAAAATAACAGGGAATCCAGAGTGGTAAGTATCAAGGGTCATGATTTGTACTTGGAGTTGGGGATCCTGTTTGCAGAGGTGAATGAGGACCAAATACGCCCCAGGCAAAGGAAAAATCTGTATTTTTCCCCTCAACGTGAAGCCAGGATCCATTCAATACACTCACTTAACCATTCATCCTTCTATCCATCCATTCTTCCACCTTTCAAAATCCAACTTACATTGTTTGCTTACTATATGCTAGCCACTGTTCCTGGGTCCCTTGCAAAACTTGCAAGAAATCTGGAATTATACAATACAGTAAGGCAGAAATATTCTTGCAAGGCCAGGTTTGTGAACTTTCCAACCTGATCATAACTTCTGTGGCTGAATAAAAGCTAGAAATTCTTCTCCATCTCTACATCATTCCCACAAGCATTAACAGTGAAGTAAGAATGACAATAATAGGGGACAGGGGGGAGGAATGGCCCAAACAATGTATGCACATGTGAATAAATGAATAAAAAAAGAATGACGATAATAATAGTCATTCATTAATTCACTATTGATCCTCTATTGTGGCTGAATACTGTGCTAGAGAGACAGAAAAAAAAAGTCCATCAACAGGACAACAAAAAATTTATAATTTACAGTATGTTTGAGTCCCATAGCACCCCTATAAGGAAGAGTGGTCTATTAACTAAACAAATGAAGAAACAGAGGGCCTGCACGATGAAGTAGTCCCCAATAATCACCCAGATAGCAGCTGTGACACAGGCTGGAACTTGTATCTTCTGATGTCTTGTAAAAACCCAGAAGGCTTTCCTTCCCTTGTAAAATAAAAGCGCCCAGTCTTTAACTCATAAAGACTATGGACTTTTCTAGAGATGGAAAAACCCATGTTGGCATGAAAGAGGTAAAAGAAGAACAAACCCTTCCCTCCTGGAGAGCAAATGAGAAAGGAAAGAAGGGAAGGTAATGGGTAAAGAGAGAGAGAATACTTCACACCCTCTGACAGCTTAATATTTTTAAAAAGGAAAACAGTGTTGACAAAGATATACAGAAATTAAAGTGCTTGTGCATTGGTAGTATGAATATCAGTGCTATTATGGAAAACAGTTTGGTGATTCCTCAAAATGTGAAACATAGACTTGTCCTATGATCTAGCAATTCCACTCCTAGGAATTCTCCCCAAAGAACTGAAAACAGAGACACAAACAAATACATGTGCATGTACAGTCATAGCACAATAATTCACAATAGCCCAAAGGTAAAAACAACAACCAAAAATGAATGGATAAACAAAGATGGTATACAATACCATGGAATATTATTACCAGAAAAATGAATGAAATATTGATACAAGCTAAAATGTGTATGTGTAAACCTCAAAGTCATTATGCAAAGTGAAACAAGGAAGAAACAAAAAGTCATGTACATGACTCTGTTTATATGAAAGGTCCAATATTGAAAGATCTAAGAGACAGAAAGCAGATTAGTGGTTGTCAAAAGCTTTGGGGAGTGACTGCTTAATGGATATGGGGTTTCCTTTTGGGATAATGAAAACATTTTAGAAATAGAAGCAGGTCATGGTTGTACAACATTGTAAATATATACTAAATGTCACTAAATTGCTCAGCTTAAAATGGTTAATTTCATGTTGTATGAATTTTGCCTTGAAAGAAAGAAAAATATAAGAACAAGAAAATCCCAGCCACTCTGGTCCCAAAGCGGTCTTGTTGCTATGCCATGGCTATGAAATTTCTCCCATTTGGTTCTGATCTGAAACCAGCATCAAAACTGGGTTATCTATGCCAGAAAGAATGGAGTTAAATGCAAGTAACGATTAACCATTCAACAATTAAAATAACAAAATTCTTCATTTGCTTTCTTTTTCTTGGAAATAAAGACACTTTATCTGGCTCCCAAACTCTTCATAATACTTAGTTTCTAAAGTATAACCTAGTAGGGAAAATTTCTTCTCTTTTTTTTTTTTTCAGAATTACTGGAACATGCTGGAGGACTGGGAGTGATTTAAGAAGGAGACACGGAATGGCAGAATATTGATAATGTTGATATAGAGGGAGAGACACTGAAACAACTATGTACACAGCTACCCTCTTGATGAAAAGTAAACTCTCAGATCAAAAAGCATGTCTTGTTCATCACCAACAGAACCTATTATAGAATCTAATTTATAGTGGGCACTCAGTAAATATTTGTTCAATAAATAAACTATAAAGTACATCTGTTTGGTTTTCACCCTGCTGGCTTAACTCATGAATCATCATACTTAGGAAAGGGCAATGATAAAAACTCATTGAGTTCTTTAATGCATTTGATTCATTCATCCACCCACCCACCCATCTACTCACCCATCCATCTATCCATTTATTCTCCCCCCTTTCAAATTCAACAGGCTTGTATTGATTGCTTCCTTTATGTCAGCCATTGTCCTGGAAGCTGTGGCTGCAGGTGTGAGTGGCTCACAGTTCCAGCCCTGCAGGAAAATGAGGAGCAGGGTAGGGTAGAGCTGGAGAGCTGGGGAGTGGTTGAGCAGTGTGGTCTCGGAGAAGTCCAGGAGGAGCTCAATCAGGTGGAGAAATGCCTTAGCTGGCCAACCACAGAAGGAGCCTTGATATGGCAGGTGACATAGATGAAAGCCAGTGAAGTCTCATTCTTCAATAAGACCAAGGGACAAGGACAGATTTAGGAAAGCAAGATAAAAACAAGATCAAAATCTAGGCAAATTCAAGAACAAAGTAGGAAGTAAATATTAAGGGGGGAAAGGGAAGAATGAATCAAAATAATAGTTATAGTTGAATTGTGTCATCACCCTCATTTTTGGGTGCTGATTTACATGGACAAAGGGTCAAGGGTTAGTCTGTCTGGTTTAAAACTAAGACTCATGATGACTAGTCATTGAATTTAAAAATTAAAACTCATGAATTTGACAGACTCCGAGTACCCGTTGTCTTCGCCTGCCCCTGGTAGGCAGATGGTCCCAAGAGATGTCCAGACCCTAATCCTTAGAACCTCTGAATCTGTTCTTTTGCATGACAACAGTGACTTTGCAGTTGCAATTCAATTTATGGTCCTTAAAATAGGAAGATGATACTAGATTAAATGGTTGAGCCCATGTAATCACATGGACTCAAGTTAGAGAAAGAACTATGTCAAGAGAAGAGAGTTTGGGGGGAAGATGAAGCACAAGATAGACCTCAACCTGCTTCTGCTGACGGAGGGAAATAGGAAAGCATGAGAAGAAACATAGGCAGCTCCAGGACCAAATCAGACACCATATGACAGCCAGGTGGGAAATCTAATCTATGATTACAAGGAACTGAGTTTAGCCAGCTGAATGCATTTGGAACTGAACTCATTCCCTAGAGGTTTCAGAATGGAGCATAGCTTTCCTGAAACATTGATTGCACCATTCTGAGACTCCAAGCAGAATGATGGAGCCAAACTATGCCAGACATCTTACCCATAGAACAGTGGGATAAGTAGGTGATGTTTTAAACTGCTAAATTTGTGTTAATCTGTTACGGTAGCAATAGAAAGCTAATAAACTTTCTTTAACGAGAATTTGTCTCACATCAAGTGAAAGAGTGAGTCCCTCCAGAGGAGAGATTTCCTTTTTATTGTCTTTGAAGTAATGAGTATTGTGTCAATCTTCATCAGTAAAACTTCTGTTCCTATCTTATAGAGCTGTTTTGAGCAGTAAATGCATTAATATTCGTAACTCGTGCCTGGAACTGAAATATACTGAAAGTATTTGAGTTCATGGTGATGGGTCTAGAACACAGTAGAAATGTTTGGTCAGCAGGATTGTCTCCCTATCTAGGATGCTGTGATTTGGTAACTAGATGCCCTCTTTTGGATCAACACATTCTTCCTCCTGATTCTGGAAGGACTGGGTGAAAGGAGCGTCCTCATTCAATGTCACATCTCCTTAGGGTCAGCTCGTACTCAATGACTTACTCTTGCTGGGAGCACTGCTAAGAGGCCCCCTGCCTTGATTCAAGACAATTTGAAGAACCATCCCAACTCTGGGGTTCCTTTGGGATTGACCAAGGTCTTTGCTGCAATGTCAGTAGCAGTTCATCTTCTCCTTCTGTCCCAGCCTGGTTTTCTCACTCACTCAGAGGTGTTGCTACAGAGCTCATTCCCCATAAACCTCCAGCAAACTTATGTAATACACTTCTTTCTCCTTTTCTCTTGCTGCCATTCTTCTTGCAACTATTATTTGGAATGGGCTCCACTCATTACAAAAGAGGATGAAGTACCTGTGTGACCATGTGGCATTTTCTCTTGAAGGGCATCATATGACATTCATCTATCACCAGAGACTTTCATCTCAGGACCAAGAAATACCCACATGTAGGCTCATACAGTCTTGTCATCTGATCAAGAGGGTCAGGGAATAGCTAATGACAAGGCTTATCCTTGTCCCCAGCTCCAGGGCCCTCCAAAATGAGTCTGGATGATAAATGGAGTCCATAAATTTATATCCACATCACCTCTGGGCAAGACAGATATAACCTTAAAAATACTATCTTAACTATTTCATGCAGGCTAATAGTGGACAAGGCTTTATGTTCAAGACTATACATGATAACATTGTTTGTAGAAACAAAAGAACAAAAGGAAACAATTTAAATATGCAACCAAGGGAAAACAGCTAAATAAATGTGAGCAGATAGAATTTTGTCATAAAAATCATGTTCTCAAGTAATATTTAATGGCCTGGAAAATAGCCCAAATATATTATTAAGCCAAAAGAATAGAAATACTAAACACTTTCATTGAATTTTTCACTAATTCTTAACATATTAATAGAAAAAAGGATAAATTTCATCAAAATGTTCATAATGGTTATTTTAAATAATATATAATTGCATATTTTGCTTTAATCATCTCCTTTATACATCATATTACTTCCGATTTTGTTCAAATAATGGGAACCACTTCTATTATCAAGAAAAACAACTATTTAAAAAGATATCAAAATCTGTGTTTAAAAGCATCATTTTTAGGTTGGCAGTAGAAAACATTTTAAGTCTTATAATCTAACTTGGTAAAATTCAGGTGGTTATGAGCTTTTCCTGCCCAGACTTTTAAATTTGAGCCCTACTCAATGTGTCTGATGTGTTTTGTGCTTGGTTGTCTGTCAGTAGTTCATGGTGTTAGATGTCTAAATCCATAGCTAACATGGCTAACATTAGATGGCTATATCCAAAGTATTCAGATGGACTCACTGAGTATCAGGATATTCTATGCATCATTCTTTATCTGCTTGGTTATTCTGAAAGGATATCAAAGCAATGCAATCATTCAAAAGAGACTTCATGAAAACATAGCTCATGTCAGGTACTGGCTTGGAGATTGAGGATGCAGGAATTAATATGTTTCTTTTTAAGGAACAAATTATATTATGTGCCATACTAAGAATTACTGCAGACCAAGAATTTTAGCCATTCAGAGTGAAATCACTGTCTCTAGTGTTGCCAATAAATACCACAGGGAAAAACTGATTTTTGGACAAGAGTTTTAATATCTATTTTTATTAACACATTAACTGTACATATTAATGGGATTAATTATGATATTCCATACGTGTATACAGAGTGCATTGATCATACCCTCCACCATTTCCCTCTCTGAAATACACTTCCCAGTCCCTAGTAATTAGTATTCTACTTTTTTAAGTATTGGTTACTTTTATCATTTCTGTGACCAAAATACCTGAAAGAATAATTGAAAGGGAGAAATTATTTATTTAGATCACAGTTTCAGAGGGTTTAGTCCATGGTCACTTGGCTCTGCATTGTGGGCCATGGTAAGACAGAACATCATGGCAGCAGGAGTGTGTGGCAAAGGTTGTTCACTTCATGGTGGACAGGAAACAGGAAGTAGGAGGCAGGAAAAGACCAGGGACAAAGTACTCCCAAGTACTGTCTCCCTGTGACCTACTTCCTCCAGCTAGGCCCCACTTTTTAATGTTTTCAGAAACTCCCAAAATAGTGCTTCCATCCAGAGACCTAAACTTTAATACAATAGACTGTAGGGGACATTTCATATCCAACCCATACCACCATATATGAGAGAGAAATTGCAATACATGTCTTTCTTTGTCTAGCTTTTTTTGCCTATTAATATGATTCCCTCTGGTTCCTTCCATTTTCCTGAAAGCAATAGCCTTTCATCTTTCTTTATGCCTGAATAATACTCTCTGTGTGTGTATGTATTCTTACCTTTATAGAGAATCAGTTGCTATAGATATATAAATAAATATGTGAATTTGTTGATTTATTTCTGAGTTCTCCATTCTCTCACTTTTTTTAGAGGTATTGGGATGTTAGTAGCCGACTAGTTAGTACAGATGACCCAGCCATGGAGGGAGGAGTGACTCAGTCATCCATTGAAAAAATTACTCTGTATTTTGGATTTTCAAATCCATAGTCTCTTGCTAGGTGTTTTACCATCTGAACCATGCCCCCATCCCTTTTTGCTTTAGTTATTTTTCAGATAGGGTCACACATTTGGCCTCGGACCAGCTTTGGACAAGGATCCTCCTATATATGCCTCCCTTTGGCTAGCTGAGACCACAGGTATATGCCACCATGCTGTTGGTTGAGATGGGAGCCTCACTGTTTGCCTGAGGTTAGCCTCCAACTGCAATCCTCTAATCTCTGCCTCCTAAATAGCTCTGATTACAGGTAAACATCACCCCACTTGACCCTCTGTGTTCTCTATTGTTTTCCATTGGTCTTTGTATCTGTTTTAATGTCAAAACTTTGCTCTGTGGTTTACTATGGTAATGTAGTATGTCTTGAAATCAGGTATTATGATACCTCCAGCTCAAGATTGCTTTGGCTATTCAGAGTCTTTGGTTCTGCCATATGAATTTTAATATTTTTTTAGGTCTTTAAATAATGTCATTGATATTTTGATGGTGATTGCATCAAATCTGTAGATCAATTTTGATAGTATGGACATTTTCACAATATTAATTCTTCCAATTCATGAACATAGAGGTATTTTCACCTTTTAAAATGTTTTAAATTCTTTACCAGTGTTTTGTAATTTCATTGTACAGGACTTCCATTTTCTTAGTTAAGTTTATTCCTAAGTATTTTATTTTGTTTACTTGTAGTTATTGTGAATGAGGTCACTTTCATAAATAGGAATTATCTAGTTAGGGAAAAATAAGAGATACCCATTCTAAAAAGTTGTCATGATATATGACGCGATAAGATTTGTACACTGTTAAAATATGTGGCTAGAAAAGTAAGATGGGCCACATTAGGAGGGGACTTGGATGCTGTGTTAAAGTATCCATAGTTTGGTTTTTGAAGGAAATAGGAACTATTAGATGATTCCAGAGATAGTAAAAAGCATGAATGGAGCTAGGTGATTCAGCAATTTTGCATAACTAGACTTATATCCTAAGAGTCTGGTGAACTGAGTTGATAATGAGTCACCTTATGGGAGACAGGCCAGGGCCAAGAACAAGGACAGGGACCTGCCCAAATGACCTACTTCTTCCAGCTAAGCCCTACCTCATAAGTTTTTAGCACCTCCCTTTTAAAATAGTGCTACCAGCTGGGGACCTTGATGTATAATTATTTACTCAGTTTATTTACCTTATATCCCATGTGCTCAACCCTAGTGTGTGTACTATATAAAATTTTTTTAAATCCTTTTTTTTTATTAAGTACATTTGGAGCTTGTCAAATACAGTGCATAGAATAGGAATAAAGGTACTTCAAAAATAAATATTATTGTGACATAGGACCAAAATATGTGGCTTAACTATAACAGAATAAGAGAACTGAGAGTCTTAAGGTCCTTCCAGAATGTCAGTACAATTTATAACATAATTATGTGGGTGGACTCCTTAGCAGTAGACTAGTTAGTACAGATCGCCCAGCCATGGAGGGAGGTGTGACCCAGTCACCCACTGAAAAATCACTCTGTAGTTTGGCTTTTCAGAGACGTAGTCTCTGTCAGCCTTTGCAGAATTGGGCTGCTCAGCCTAAAGGAGCATTGTTGAGAATTAGGGCCTGTTTTACATTCATGGGAACTAAAACAAGTGATCTTGTAGCAAAAGTGTGTGTGCGTGCCTGTCATACACACATAAATGTCAATATGTGTGTGTGTGTGTGTGTAATGCAATGGTTAAAAAACAGATGTCTCATTCAGACTACCTTAATTCAAATCCAAGTTTGCCACGCCCTAATTCCATAACCTTTGCAAACCTAGTATCTCTCTGTACCTTAGTTGTTTGTTTTGTAAAATAAGGATGATGATAATCATACTGCTTCACAGGATTACCATGAAGATTTACCATAAAGCACTTAGGATGGTGCTACATACAGAGTAAACAACTGACTTATTGTGATTAATAAGCTCTACAGGGAGATATGTCCTGATGAAAATACTGGGAGGAAAGGGGTTGGGGAGAAGGGCACTGAGTCTGAGCATCAGCCCTTCTTCCCTCCCTCCCTCTCCTCTTTCCTTCCTCCTCCATCCCTCTTCCCTTTTCCCTTTCATCCTCCCTCCTTCCCTTCCTTCCCCCTACAATTATTTACTGAGTGATTACCATGTACCAGTGCCTTTCTAGATATTATGAAAGCTACAATGAACAAAACAGTTAAAGTCTGCCTTTAATGTCTAGCTTAGGAAACAGATAAACCTATCAACTTAATGTCAGCTGTTGTTGACTGCTATGCACAAAATCGAATGTAGGATTCCCTCCCCCACTCCAGGAATGGTCTCAGTATTGGTAGGGAATAAAGAAATACTTGATCAGTGGGGAGACAGGTCTCCTGTGAGGACAAGACCAGAGTGAGTGGAAGCTATCTTAAACTGAAAATCCAACCCTGCGCTATAGTCTGGGGATGCCTTCCTTGGGTTGTCTGTCACCTAGAGCAGCATTATCCTTTGCTCTCAGAGACTGCACATAGAGTATCTGAGAATTCTCAAGGTGGAGAGACACTTGGTTTTGAAACCATGTTTGCCAAACATTTCCCTCTGAGTAGGTTTGACCAATATCTTCACACTACACATGACCAACTGCCATGTAAAGATGCCTCCCACAACACTCACATCATTTTTGAGCTAGTCTAGAGAACCACTGGATATCAAGTCAATGCAGCAGGATGAACCACGATTTTGTTTGGGAGCAAGACCAGAGCATGCAATTACAGTCAGTGTCCCCAACACACTGGGGACAAATGGTTAACCTTATGTTAACTTGGCTAGACCAAAGTAGGCAGATATTAGTACAAACACTACTCTAAATGTTGTGAAGGTATTTTGTATTAGACTAATATTCAATGTAGCAGGCTTTGAGTAAAGCAAATTGCTCTCTATAATGTGGGTGAGCCTCGTGCAATCTATTGGGTGAGCCTTGAGAGAAAAACTCTGATTTCCCCTAAAGAAGAGGAAACTCTGTTTGCAGTCTGCCTTTGGACTTAGCTACAACATCAGCTTTTCCATGGGTCTCCTGCCTGCTGGCAATGAACATAGAAGAGAACAGACACCTATTCCCATTCATCCTTCAGGATCAAGTTCAGATGTCGCTTCCAAAATGGTATCATGCTTGGAGTCTCAACATGGGTTAGACACACGTTTCACATTCTGCAATAATTATTTCTCTGGACAACTACGGTCACCTCTTATTGTATTTTTATGTCTCTTGACTAGCAGAGACCCTGGCCTCTAGTAAGCAGCTCACTTATCAAGATCATGAAAAAAATGTAATTTCTGTTCAAGGTAAGGCCATGTTATAGTTAGTTGTCTCTGAATACATCTAGTGTCTGATGTATTACAAGGCTTTCACTCAGTTTTGGTTGAACTGAACCAACATCTATAAGTAACTGGTTATAGAGAAGAGATGTGTTATGGGTTGAAGTGTGTCCACCCAAATCTCACACATTACCTTAGAAAGTGACTTTATTTGGAGACAAGGTATTTATAGAAACAATCAAGTTAAAATGATGTCATCAGGGTGGTCCTAAATCCAATGACTCATATCCTTATAAAAAAGGGGAAATTTGGATACAGAAAGATACAAGAATAAAGATAATGTGAAGAGATATTGTTGTCTACAAACCAAGGAGAAAGGCCTAGAACAGATCTTTCCCTCACAGTCCTCAAGAGAAACCAACCCCGCATAGACCTTGATTTGAGACTTTTAGCATCAGAACTGTGAGACACCACATTTCTGTTAAGACACTTGGTTGATACATTGTAATAGCAGCCCTAGCAAACTTAATACAGGCTGTACCTCCACCAACACACACAACTTTGCCAGTTTACTCAGGTATCCAACCCCATACATAGCTCCTTCTGTGTTTTTAACATTTAAGGAAGACAATGAATATTTTAGACACTGAGATGTCACAAAAATGTTGATTAATTTGTTCCGTTAGCCTCCTAACTTCTTATCACAACCGGAAAGTGAATTGTCTCTAAGAACAATCCCTGACACAAAGTAAGCATCTGATAAGCATTTGTTGAAGGAAAGCATAAATAATAAATATGCTGGAGGCTACTTCCTTCTAGCACAGTAAAACCAACCTTCCGTATCCTGTTCAACTCCCTTAGATGAGCGTCTGGATTCCACTCGAGCCCTAACTCCCTTTGAAATAGTTATTTATTCCTTACCAGGTGCCCTGGTTCATTAGTGGTTTCCATTACAGCTATGGTTGAAAGGACACTTTCATTTGAAACCCTCAAGCACAGTGTTTTGTTGGCTGGCTTCTACTGCTCTGAAATAATTACTTTTTTGAGGTACTGAACTTTCTCATGTTTGTCTCTCCTCCCTGACAGCCCTTTCTTTGATCCTTTCTGGAAGGACTTGCCCAGGCCCATTTAGTAATGCCAGAGGATCTTAAAGGAAAATAAATCATTGACTATTCAGCCTGAAAAAGACTCTGGAAGATGCTTTTGTCCACACTCTTCACTCCCAGATAAGGTCATGGTTTTCAAAATAAGCTCCATGAATTCTAGTTGCAGCAGTAACAGAAATAATAATAGGAGCACTTGTCAGATGCATCACCATTTGTAAAGAATTTTACTGATATGGTTTTATTGCATGCTACCTTATAGAGATAAGAAAAGTGAAAGAGAGAAAAGATCACTGACCTTACATCTGGGGGCTTGGCTTAGAATTGTGGTATTACTTTTTCTGTTCTGCTATGGTTTTAGGTAAGTCATTTCACCTTTCTGGGCTTCTGTCTCCCATCTGTTTAATGGGGATGAACAACACTCCTCAATGACACTGATGAAGGAAGGAGATTAAGGTGATGGTATATGGTTGATAGACTCCATATAGCTATATGAAACATAACTAAAAAACCTCTTGCAATTGCTTTAAGTGGGGAGGGGAGGGGACTGAGGGGGAGAGACGATGGGGGCAATGTAAATTATGTACAATACAAGTCTACTCAGAATTGTCACTATGAATCTGCCCCCTATAATGAATATATCCTAATAAAAACAATTTATAGAAAAAAATGACACTGAAAGAAAAAGAATATAAAAGATCTTTGAAAACTATAAACTGCTATGGAAACATAAAATATAATAATTCTTTGACTTTCTGACTTTTTATTGTTGTTATTAGCAGAACTGGGAGAAATTTTTAAAGGAATTTTATTTTAAGTAAGGAATGAGTAAATTTGCACCAACCACATGGCATGCCAGTTGAGCTCACAGTGAGAAGCTTAACATATCCGAGTTGAGACTCATCTTGTGGTATTTGTCAATGTGATCTTGAAATTTGAGACATGCTTGTGTGTGAATATTTATCTCCACCACCACTAAGTTACAATTTTAAAAGAACACATTCTTCTTTCTACTTTTCACTCTCTCTCTCTCTTTTTTTTTTTCTGGTTATAAAACAAGTTCACTCTCGGGCTGGTGGAGTGGCTCAAGTGGTAGAGGGCCTGCTTAGCAAATGTGAAGCCCTGAGTTCAAGCCCCAGGACCACCAAAAAAAATTCACTCTGTCATTCACCCAGTAAATATTTATTGATCTGTGGCTCTAGATATGAGTTGAGGCACTAGGGAATAGAGCTATTAACTAGGGTCTGTCCTTGTGAAGCTTACAGTTTACACAGAGGATATAGATGGTAAATAGAAACTAAATATATAGCATGACAGCAGATCATAACAGGATGGGGAAAAATAAAGAATGGTAGCAGCAGAGGGAGTCCTAGGAGTATAGAGTGAGACACAGGAACCCTGCATATTCCAAAAGGAAGTGACAGAGAAGCCATTAAAATATCAGATGGGGAAAGGCAAGGGCAAAGGCTCAGGGTATACTTGCTCTTGGCCTGTCTGGGGAAGAGCAAGGAGGTTCGTGTGACTGAAGTTCAATAAGTGGGATAAGGGAAGTAGGATATAGGGTCTAAAAGACAATGGTACTGAGAGTAAGGCGCCTGCATGGTCCTGTAAATGACTGTGTAAGGATGCTGTTTATTCTCAATAAGAAGAGAGGGCATCGGAAGGTTTTGAGTGGAGGAGTCACGTGATCTCGTTTGTGGTTTTATAGGATCACTTCAACTCCTGGATTGAGAATAAATGATAGGGGAAAGGATTAGAAATAGGGAGGCCATTGTAATACACCCTGCAGAAGGTAGAGATGTCAACAAGTCTGGCCACAGTACAGGTGCTGAGATGTGATTTGTATCAAAATGGATTGTAATGCTGCAGTAACTATCTCCATGTGCCATTATCTCCATGGCACATGCAGTAACAAAAGATATCCACTATCTCCATGGCACAGAACAACAAATGTTTATTTTTTGCCAAAGTACATGTGTTTCATGGAGTAAATGACTGTGATCCATGTTATCTTTCCCGGAAGGTTCAGGTGGGAAAAATAGCTTCCATTTGAGTCATTGCAGTTGTAAAGAGATATTGACCAAAGCCACAGGACTGCACCTGGGAGCATCAGAGGATGAAAATGTCCCCACAGGGAGAAGCATCTGCAGAGAGGAGTCAGAAAGTTGAACAGTTACAAAATTTGCCACAAGGTCACATTCAGGTTCAAGATAGAAACAACAGATGTGGTATGGATTTAACTTGGGCTTAAATGAATGAAGAATGACCTTAAGGATTTGGTCTAACCAACTGGAAAGACAAAGCTGTGATTTTATGAGATGAAGATGATTGTGGGAAGAGCAGGTTTGGGTCACATTGAGCTTGAGGGGCTCATTAGCCATCCAACTTCAAACAGTGAGGATATAGCTGGACACATGAGACTGAATTCAAGAAAAAAGTTTGGGTTGGTGAAACAAATCTGGGAATCGTGATCAAAATAGAAAGAATGGAAAAAAGGTTTGCAAAAAAAAGGAAACATCTTTTGGTGTGATTTTTTTAAAAAAAACTGTGTCTGTGTCACTCAGCCATGAATGACAAGGACAATACCACTTGAGAAATCCCAAATTGTGATCTAGATTTATCTCATGAATTAATATAAAAATGTCTGCACACTTGTTCCTGGCTTGAACCCCACCCAGACAAACCCCTTCACCCCTCGCCTCCCTCTTGGACTGTGCTTCTCCAATGGTCTCAAGGCTGGTACTCAGAGCCAGGCCAGTTTAACTCATCTGTCCAACTTCTCAGCATAATCTATCTTCTTCTTTAAGCCTGTCATTCAGACTGGAGGCCAGGTCTCTCTGGCTGCCAAATCCAAGCTTTTTGCCATTCCAGAGAATTTCAATCTCCCTCATCACTAAAAACTACATCCATGCCTCTGATTGCTGTTTAACTTATTATAAGGGTTTAAAATATTCCAACCCACTTTGTAAAATACAAATAAGCACCAAACTTTGAGCCATGGACTTTTAGATATGGATCATTTAGAGTCTATGTAGTGCAACAAACAATTCATTCAAGAACCCCTCGCCCCCTGGAGACTTTTGAGCACTATTCTTGTGTTTGAGAACCTTTGTGGTTTGCAAATTCATAAAACAATTCCCCAAATATGTTCTCTGCCACAAATTTAGGCATCCTGGGGGTATTAAAATAATAAATAATTTGCCACTTCTCCAAAAGATCTTGTGAAAAGAGGATTTTAAATATCCTCACTATAGGGAAATTGATAAAGGTTTAAGGTGATATGCTATTTACCTTGATTTTATCTTTATACGATGTGTACACATATAGAATCATCATGTTGTATCCCATAAACATGTATCACTGTTATATGTCAGTCAAAAATAAAATAAAACACACAAAAATTCAGCTCACTGCAACCTCTATTCATGACCCTTCCATCATCTATACAGTCTAATTAAGCATCAGAGGAAGAAAGTATAGGTGGGAGAGGAAGTTTCTTCTTTGTCCTTGTAATTTCCTCTACAAGTCTGGGGAGTTAGCAGTTTAATGGGTGTGGTCCAGACCATAAATCACACCACGTTTGCTGGTACAAAGTCACCTTGCATCAAAACGTTGCATAAATGCAATGCATATGACTTTTACCACCATACTTTTTCCATGCAGCTGGGCTGGAGGCCAAGCTAGAGCCCACTTAATATCCAGATTTGTGATCTCCTCTCCTTTCTTCCTTGCATGCATGTCTGACAAGTATGTTATCATAGTGTTTTCGTAACTAGTACAGCAAGATAGGGAGCCTGTGATCTTAATATCCATTACTTGACAGAAACTAAAAACCATTATGTACACATAGGTAAGGCTTTTGCTCTAATCTAGTGGTACCTGATATTCTCTTCTGGGGAAAATACATTGGCCCAGTAAATAATAAAGTGTTGATATTATTTCTGATTTCCTTTTCAATAGTTTCCTCAAGAACTTCATAGGGGAGGGATCAGTAGAAAGAGGCTATAATTTGGGCACTGTTGACTTTTTTGACTAGAATGCCTTTAAAACCTTGTCCCAGTTTTAAGAGGAGTTTCTGATCTTACTTAATAAATCAGACATCTGTTGCTTGAATGTTATTCAACCTCCTCTAAAGACATTGATGCAGCCTGTAGTTATACACTTCCAGTGACAGGGACCTTGTGACTTTACAAAGCCTCTCTTTCCATCTTGGCATACCTTTGATGAATAAAAACACTCTTTTGTATGTCAAGACAAGTCTGACCCCCTATAACTTTCATCTCATGGCCCCATTTCTATCCCATAGGGACAAAATGGAATAGATTTAACAAGCCTATTCTCTTTTTGTGTAACATCTCTTCAACTTGACTACAATCCCCTCTGGTAATGTCAGGGTCTGATAACCTGCAGGAAGGAGATATTCCCAAGTGTTGGTGGTTTCTCTGTAATTGACTTTTCTGCTCAGTGCTCAGGTCGGACAAGCCACTGTAGATCTGCTGATCTGAGATCCCCCTGTGCACACAGCCAATGGAGTGCAGTGGCCAGGGTACAGGTTCTGGTAGGGATGAAAATCAGAGCTCTGTACATCTCCATTTCATTTGGAAGGAAATTGCCCATTCCCAAGGCTCTAAAGGAGACTTGGCTTTCATACTCAATGATCCTAATATTTGCCAAATGTGCATACCAATGGTGATCTTTCTTAGGTGCAAGAGAGACACGTGGCTGTTGGTACATTTGGGGCATCAATGTATACACATAGAAAAAGTGCGTGTCATGACAAGTAAGAAGCTTAAATACACAGAAGCCATGGAACCAGACAGACTTGGCTCAAATCCTGCCTCTCCTACTTTCTATCTTTTGTTTCCCTTAGCCAGCTATTCTACCTCTCTGTCCTTCACTTTCCTTCCATATTTGCAAACCAGAGAAGTAATATTCTCCCCATAGGGATTTGTCAGGATAAAACAAATGAAAGGTATAAATATTGTACCTGATACAGAAAAGATGCTTAAAAATGTAAGTTTACCTTCAATTTTTCAGTTTACAAGTGTTTTTTAATATACTATACAAAGACACTGAGGAGTCACTTGATCTAACTTTCAGCCTTCAGGCAGGGCCATTGCATGTATAAATACATTCTTTTCCAGGAAGAAGAAAAAACCTATAGAAAAGATTGTGCAACCTTCTACTTGAAAAGTTCTCCATTATACCCAACTTTCATTATTCATGCTCTGCCTCTCCAGCTGCAAAATGCTTAGGTTGAACTAGATGATCCCAAAGGTCTTGCACTCTATTCATACTCTCATCTATTATTCTTGTAGCAATCTAAAACTATTTTTGTTCTGTTCTTGACAGAGAAGATGAAGAAAGAAGTAACATTCCCTTGGCATCTCCTCTCTTCCAGGGGCTCTGGGGAAACCCTATCTGGAACTATTTTATGCTTACTACCACTCTGAGAGGCAGGTGTTATTATTACCCCTTTCTCACACATAGAGAAAGTCACAAGATTAATAAAAGAGCCAAATCACTCATGGATAGTAAATGGCTGAGCTTCCTAAGACCTATCTGCATCCAAAGTCTATAATCTGTCTAGGACACAACTATAAGTGTTGCCAGATATCACCCCTGGGTACCAAAACTTTCATCACCATCAATTCGCTTGTTAGTCTACTTCCTGCAAGCATTTTATGCCTTTACTTCCAAGTGAACTATTACATGTAGCCAGCTGATTGGTCAGAACTTCAGTACTAAATCAATCATCACTGGGTAATTTTAGAGTACAGACCTTGTGAGGGCATTCTCCAAATATGGAGGTGCCTCTGAGGTCAAACCCACCTGGATGACCTAAGTAGAGGATACAAGTCCACTAGCATTTACACAGGTAGCTTCTTGCTTCCCCAACCCAGAAACAGTGGGTAGTCTTGGTAGATAAATTTCCTGTCATGGAAACTGTGTCAACAGAAGCTATGAATATTGTGAGTAGGATTTAGGGATCCGGTATAGGATTATGCTGGATGACATTTGAAGAAACTTTGGAACTTTTAATCCCATGTAATTGAAAATCTTTGTTTCCTTTAAATCCAGGATGATTTTCAGGGTACAATGCAAAATATATGTTGTAACCCACATTTTCCTTTCTGCTCCTTAAAGTTTTAGATTCCACAAAAAAATGAGAATATAGTGATATTTCTGTGTTTGGCTATTTCACTATGCATAATATTCTTCAATTCCACCCATGTTGTTGCAAGTGACCTAATTTTGGGGGTGAGGGATGGAGCAGTGCTATGCTAATGGTATAAAACCTCAGTTAGGTAGAAAGAATAAGTTGGGGTTTTTATTTCTTTTTTTTGGCATCTATTGTATAGCATGGTGAATATAACAGATAATTGAGTACTATATATTTCAAGATTTCTAGGAGGGTGTATCTCAAAAATTCTCATCGCAAAAATGTCAAGTATTTGAGATGATGGGTAGGTTGGTTGCCTTGGTTTGATCATTCCACATTGTATTAAAAAATCATAACATCACTTTTTACCCCATGAATATGTACAACTGTAATTTGTCAACATGTAAATAAGTATGGGATTCTGTGTTCCAAAATCATTAAGAATTTCAAGATGGTAAAATCAGGGCATTAAGCCTAGTACAGACTTTCTGAGCGTAGGGCCCCATTTAAGACTGGATATTCGTGTCTCCCCTGAAATCCATATGCTGATGGTGTTTTGGAGGTGAGCCCTTTGTGGAGGTAATGAGGATTTTATGAGGTCATAAGAATGGGGTACTTATGATGAGATCAGTGGTCTTATAAGAAGAGGAAGAAACCAAACCCTCCCCCTCTCTCAAACAGCTTTATTAATATATAATTCACACACCATGCAATCTTTGTGCCTTTCAGTATAGCCACAGAACTGTGCAACCATCACCACAGTCAATCTTCAAGTACTTTTATCATTTCAAGAAGAAATTCTTTACCTCTAAGCCACAATGCCGGCCCTCCCTCCAGTCATAAGCACCCACTCCCTATTTCTGTCTTTGTACATTTTCCAGTTCTGGACACATCAGATAAAATGGCTCACAATATATGGCTTTTTGTGACTGGCTTCTTTCACTTAATGTGATGTTTTCAAGATTTACCCAGGTTGTAGTTTGTATCAGTACTTTTTATAGTGCTGGATAATATCCTATCAGATAGATTTATCACTTTTTACTTATGTATTCATCAGTTGATGGATCCTGGAGGTTCTCAATTGCCATCTTTTTAGCACTCAGTCTGACAGTGCTCTCTCTCTCTCTCTCTCTCTCTCTCTCTTTCACACACACACATACACACACACAGCAGCAGTATATATTAATTGTACAAAGGTTTTTGTTGTGATATTTCCATATATGCATATAATGTACTTTGATCAAATTCACACCCTCTATTACTATTTCTTATCCCTTCTCCCCCCTTTTAAATAATTTAACAGGCTTCATTATTCTATTTTCATACATGCATATGAAGTACTTTGATCAAACTCACCCCCATTCACCCTCCGTATTAGAATGATGATGACGATGACAATGATGATGGTGATGGTGATGGAGATCCATGAAACTGTAAGCATTAGTGGTTTCTGAACCACATGTATTTAATCTCCTACTGTATATTAATCGCCATGGATGATGATGATATGTTATCCTAAACTTAGATGAAGTCATAGACTCAGGGTGCTTGTCCTACTACTCAGAACTATAAGCATCCCTCTTACAGAACTCAGTACTCTGATCATGACACTGAGAAAGTATATATAGTCCCAGGAAGTAGGAGACCCAATTTCTAGCTTTTATTCTATCTCTGACTTGCTCTTCATTCCTAGCCAGTTCTCTTCTCCTTTTTGAAAGTCAAGTTCTTACCAAAGGAAATTGCCATTAGATTCTGATCTAGATAAGAATGTGCTAGCTGCTGTTCCCTAAGCCAAATCCAGTCACAAGCAAATGTGCACTACCTTGCACATTTGGGGGTGGGGAGTTTGCCAAATTTAGACACAGGAAATTTCACATATAATTCTGGATTTATGTTCTTTCCTTGAAAACTTAGGAGATTGTGGAAATAAATAAAAGGCATCCAAATTGGAAAGGAAAAAGTTAAATTGTCCCTTTTGGCAGATGATGAGATCTTTTATACAGAAAACCTTAAAGACCCCACCAAAAAAAAAAACCTATTAGAACTAATAAATGATTTCAGTAAGGTTGGCAGCTACAAAGTCAACACACACAAACCAGCAGTGTTTCTGTATACTAACAAGTTACCTGAAAAAATCAAGAAAACAATCCCATTTACAAGAGCTACAAAAATAAAAGACTTAGGAACACATAACATCAAAGAGAGGAGAGATCTATATACTGAAAACCAATAAAATATTCATGAGCAAAATTGAAGATGATACAAATAAATAGAAAGCTATCCCAGACCTTCAGAATCAGACACTCTGGTTGGGGATCCCAACAATTTGTGTTTAACTAAGGACTCCCGGCAATTGTGACCATGCAGAGGCTGGGGAATAAATGGATTGGAACCACTGGAGTAGAAAGCACTGTCTGCACCTGGTAGAAATTCTGGCAGTTGTGATGCCAGGCTGACATCAGCTGTAAAGAAGTGGATGGGGCTCGAAACTGAAAGGCCAGTTAAGTGGTTCCTGAAGGCAGGAGGTCTGTCAATGAATCAGTGTCCCCTGCACAGTTTTCTGGTCTGAGTTTGACCTCTATCACTTGCTTGTTGTTTTAATTTGGTCCATATTTCCTGAACTCTTGTGCCCTCATTTTCTCATTGGCAAGAGCAGGAAGAATTAAAAACACTACCTTCCTGAACTTTCTAGGAATTGAGTGATGTAATGCATAAGAAGTGACTGACTCTTGATAAATTGTATCCATTTATCTATTGCTCTGGTCTCCATCCTTATGGCCAAATGTACCATCTATGTGTATTACATCATACGTATATATTAAGGTGTCTTTATATGAATTTATAAATGTAATATACATCACATATTATATTATATAATGTATATATTTTAAACATGAAACTCCCCCCTTATCTGGATGACACGGTTTTGGGATCCACCTGATACAGTTCAACCTTCTCCTTGATGTTGTCCTGACCCATGAGACAAATACTGAGCTGCTTTCAGCCCAGAACTTCTGAATTTATCTCTCAAGGAAATTATAGCTCTTTGTAGCTGACTGTAATGTCTTTAGGGTATTTGAAAAATAAAGGCACTTTTAAAAAAAATAACAGGAACAAATTTATGCTTTAAGCAAAATAAAAATAGAAAGTTCTCAGATACAGGATATGGACTGTGATCCCAGGGCAGGAAGGTGGTCAAGTCCTGGCAGGAACGTTGGACCTCTCTGGCTTTGTGAGTCTGATTTCCCTGTTCTCCAGACCACATAGTGAAAAACAGCTACTCACCCGTGGAGTTTCCTGGTCATGTGATTTTTGTGCAGTTGTTCTCTGTGTTTGCCTCTATCCCTTACTCAGCATTCCTGTTCTATTCCAAATTCCTGGAGTGGGAAACCTCTTGGCTGACTGGAGTCAGGTGCCTGCCATCTCTGTCTAATTACCCATGGTCAGAGACACAGGATCCCCTGGTAAACTGGGAGCAAGAGGAAGTAGTCGGGAAGCTTATTGGGAGCTGGACAGAGAAATGTTCATTTTGACAAGGATGAGAGAAAAATCTCCTGACTCATCCTCAAGATCAGGGTCACTGTGCCCAGCAGGTACAGGGTAGGATCAGGATCTGGTCACTTGTGTCCCCAGTAAGTGGTTATAATTTATTATGCTAGATGTTCTTTTAAATTTCACAGACAAGAAAAGCTGACTGAACAGACACAGAATATGGAAATTGAATTTTCTATTTTATAAACTCACCAAACTTCAGTGTATACAAGGAGATATGGCATAACATAAATAACTATTATCTTCAGAGTATGCTATGCTTAAAAGCAGCTTATTGAATCTCTATGTTATGTAAGGCAGTTCTGCTATGATGAAAACATTTTTTTTTAGTTTACAAGAGGTAATTGAATGGAGAAAAATTATTTTGATTTAAGTTAAGGCAAAAAGAAAAATGGGTGTAATGTTGTAGAAAACACTCTGGAGTAAGTCTTTTCTTATCTAGCCACAACTTAGCTGTGGTGCAGGCTCCTCCTGTCTGGACTTCAGCTCCCTTAACAGTAAAACAAGGAAGTCAGACCTCAGGATGCATGGTTAAGGTGCTTCCCACTGCTGACACTAGCTAGGTTTTTGCAATGTCCTGTTGATAAAGATTTTGTGACTGTGTAAGTACCTGAGAGGTGCTGGATCTGTCACAATCTTGACAGTATTCAAATATTGAATTCATCACTGATGAGCAGAGGCCTTCTGCTATAATCACTCCTCAAGAAGCCCCATCTCTGAAAACGTGCATCAGGAACCAGTCCTCCAGTCATACGAGCCTTTTAGGGACATGTTTCCTACCCAAACACCAGATCAAGAGTATAAGTAGATGGCAAAGGTAATGGGAAGGAGTCCGGTGAGGTCTTACGCCCTTGTACTATCAGCTCTGCACACATCAGTAGTTGATATCTAACCCAGTCAACTCTGGCTCTGAAAGATAGACAGGAATGTTGTCTGTAGCCTAACTTGCCATTAAGGGATTTGAAACCCCCTGTCTGTTTGGGGCTTCATCTCTTTTCCTGGTTTCCCAGTTTTAAGTTGTGTCATCAACTGTTTGTGGCTAAGATTGATGCTTTTACAGTAGTGTAGGGGGAAAAAAACTGAGCAAATGCAAGGATGAGGAAAAACATTGAATGGCTACTCTGTTCTAGGAATTGTGCAAGTCCTGTAAGTGTATCACCTAAAGTAGAGGATTCATATCCCCTACTTTTACAGAAGAGAAAATTAGGTCTCTGGAAGGTGACAAGCATGGCTTGTCCAAGGTCACACAACTAATGCAGTGCTTAGATCCAGAACTTTCCATCTGTGCCATCTGAAGTTACTGATGGGGATATGAGATCAGAGGAAATGAGCTAAATTTCCTTTAAAAGACAGAAAAGATTCAAATGCCACATCAGATCTTAAGACAGTAAACTCACTTACCTTTAATCTTGCAAAGCAAACCCAAGAGACATGAGCTGGGGGGAGAAAAAAATAGAAAGAAATTAAGAGAAATGTGATGAGTTGGAGAACAAGGAGAGCCAGGTAGTGATAAGAAGGAGGTGGAGGTGGCAGAGACAGAACTGAGATAAGCAGCTTCTTGTCTGCAATAAAGAGACTTCCCCAGTTCTAAGAAAAAGCAACATGTCTCAGAAACCTGTCAGGGGAGACATAATCCACCGCTGAAGGACAGGTGGGAAGGCAAAAAGAAATGGAGGTGGGAAAGGTGGACAGAAGGGAGCGGTCTTCCCAAGGTCATTGTCATCTGTGGAAGTTACCATGCCTATAACCTCCATTTGCCAGCAACCATATGAAGTGGACAATTAAATGGAAAATTCAGTACTTAACTGTTTAAGGAAAATACTTATTTGTAGGCAACAAAGAAGATAGTCATGGGCCATCGATTTCTAAAATGGCTCCTTCCTCTCCAAAAGCCCTCAAATGAAGAAGCTACCCATAGTTGACCCCTCTCAAAGAGTTGCAAGGGCATAGTCTGTCTTTAGGGAGAGTTCAGGTTCAGGCAGAATTTGCCACACACCTATCCAGGGCCAGGAAGAAGGCTTGGTCCTTTCTCATCCACTCCCTTATCTAATATTCTCAGCCACGCCCTGAGATGGATTGTGCTGTTTCCTGGCACAACAGTGGAGGCAGCTAAGACTCAGAATGAAGAACTAACAGGGCAGGGTCATATAGTAAATAATTTGAATCTCAGTTTTCTTATTGTATTGTTTTGTAAAGTGACAAACACAATGGTGGCATACAAGATGGCCGTAGATGTGTTAAATGTATAAACCATTTAGGACTTATGAGTTTATTTTATTATACATTAGAATATCTTTGAGAAATGCCTACACTAACTAGTACACTATACTTCATATACTACTAATGATACTGTTGCCTTGGAGGAAGCTAACTATGTATCTTATTTAGTAAAAATATTGAGCTTATAATACATATTAATAAATAATACAATATTTTATAGTGCTTACGGTAAACTGGTCATATGCTCAGGTTAATGTAGACACAGATACAAATGTGTATATAATTGTTTTTATGAGTTGCATATTATCATTTTAGGCATTTTAAAAATGAAGAAACTGAGACAGAGAACTCATGCAACATGCCCAAGTTCACACAGCTTATGAATGGTAAGTTAGGGATTTAAATCAAGAAAGTCTGGCTCCAGGGTCTGTGCTCTTCACTGTTGCTCTAGCCTCTGTGTTGTGCCCTATATGTACAGTATTTAGAAGTGGATACTTTATTATGAACTTCAGGTATGTGGTGGAGACTTTGCCTGCCAACGTCCATTCTGCCCTTGAAAGGAATAAGCTTGTCTCAGCAGATCCCCCTAGCAGAAACCAGTACCGGATGCCCTGTGCAGATAAGATAAGCAGGGCTCGGGCATATGGAATGTGAGGAACACGAACGGGTTGCGAAAGATGACCAGATGTACGTGCAAGATGTGCCCTGCCTGCTTGCTAAATGTAACTGCACGCGCAAATGCTGACCTTTGAATCTATAGGCTAAGAAGTAATGTACTCTTAAATGGATAGGCTGGAAATGTATGTGGTGTTACAAACTCATTGGCTATGTATTGCGTGGGCTTTTGCTGTAACGGCCGGTAGGGGCCTGTATAAGATCTTCCTTAAAGAGGCTCGGGGTCTGATCTGCCCAATCGGACTGTGTGTCTGTGTGGGAGGTTGACCCTGGCTTGCCAGCTCAATAAACTCTGCTTTGTTGGTTGCATTCACGCGTGACTCTCTGTCTCTCGGAGGAATAGGATTCTCGGACCCTAACATTTGGAGGTTCCACCAAGATCCTCTTTTTCAAGAGACAGAGCTCGTCCACGAGAAAGCAGAGGTGATTCCAAGTCCTAGGCGTTGGGAGGATCTGAGATCCTCATTTGGAGGGAACTAGAGTGTTCCCGTTTGGGCCACAGCGGGGATTTGGCCAATCCCCAGGGAGATTCATTCTGGGAATCTCATTAGGAGGACCGCAGGGTCCTGCTGGGAGAGGCTTTCCTCTCATTTGGGCTCGAGCGTTACAGGAATCCTGGCGCCAGGTGAAGAACTAATTGAACTAGTCGACCGACCACCCATCAAGTGGACGCCTTTCAGCCTGATATCCAAATTGGATGGTAAGGAGATTGAATGGGGTGTGCACCAGTGTGAGAGAAGGACCGGTCCAAGTGAGTGGTGGAGAGTGTTCTGTGTGTGTGGAGTTATTGTTGCCTTCACCCTTTTTGTTCTATCTCTCCTGGTGGTTGCTTCTCATCCCACAATGGGACAGGGACAAACAACCCCAAAGTCTTTGATTCTCTCTCACTTTCCAGAAGTCAAAAATAGGGCATTAAATGCGGGTCTGGTCATTAAGAAAGGTAAGTTCCACACCCTTTGTTCTGCAGAATGGCCCACCTTCGGAGTCGGATGGCCCATTCAAGGTTCCCTCTCCCTAGACCTGATCACTAGGGTCAAGGCTGTCGTTTTCCGACCAGGCAATCAAGGCCACCCAGATCAGGTCCCCCACATTTTGGTTTGGGAAGATTTGGCGGGGAACCCCCCCCCCTTGGTTAACAGCTTTTCTGACTCACCCCTCCAGTTTGGCTCCCGGAGCTAAAACCCCAGTCACGCCTGCCTTGGTCATAAAAGAGGAAGAGAAACCTCCCCTTCCCTCCCTGACCAGTCCTCAAAATAGGACCCCCTCTTTACCACCCCTGGTCTTACCAGAGAGTTCCCCCCTTTACCCATCCCTCGTGGGGGTAGAAAAAAATCGGCCGCCCCCATACGTGACTCCCCCTGGTCAGGCCAGTGCTCCAGAGGAGGAAATTCCCTCATCCTCCTCAACAGGACAGACGACCGAAGGAGGAATGGGTCGAAGACTCCGCCCCCGAGGGGTACAAGAAAGGGAGGGAGAAGATGGGCCCTCATCAACACAGGGGGAGAAAACTGCCCCCACATTTCCAGTTCGGACAGTAGGCCAAGGGGGACTGGGAGGGGGGCAACAGTTTCAGTACTGGCCCTTCTCCTCCAGTGATCTATATAACTGGAGGATGCAAAACCCACCCTTTTCAGAAGACCCTAAGTGTCTCATAGATCTCCTGGAGTCCGTCATGCATACACACCGCCCCACATGGGACAACTGTCACCAGCTGCTCAATACTCTTTTTACGACGGAGGAGCGGGAGCGCATCCTCCACGAAGCTAGAAAGAACGTCTTGGGGGACAACGGGAGACCCACAACCCTCCAACCGGCCATAGACGAGGCCTTCCCCCTACGCCGCCCTGATTGGGATTTCGGGACCGCAGAAGGTAGGGAGCATCTCCGAATCTACCGCCAGACTCTTATGGCAGGTCTCCGAGCAGCTGCTAGGAGGCCCACCAACTTTGCAAAGGTAAAGGCAGTTGTCCAAGGGAAAAATGAAAGCCCGGCCAGTTTCTTAGAGCGCCTCTATGAGGCATACCATCAGTACACCCCTATTGACCCTGAGGCGGAGATTCACCGGTCTGCTGTGGTATTCTCATTCATTAATCAGGCAGCTCCAGACATAAGGAGAAAACTCAATAAACAGGAAAACTTAGGGGAGATAACTGTTAGGGAAATGTTACAGATAGCAGAGAAGGTCTTTACCGCAAGGGAAACTCCAGAAGAAAGGGAGAAAAGGTGGAGAAAGGAAGACAGAGAGGCCCAGGAAAAATTGAAAAAGGAAGACAGAGAGTTCCAGGCTAAGGAGAACTGAAAGCAACAAAGAGAAATGGCCCGTATTTTCCTAGCGGGTGTCCGGGACCAGCCCAGGAAAGGGGGTCACGCCAGGACCCCGGATAAGGAACACTGTTTTTACTGTAAGGAGACTGGGCATTGGAAGAGAGAGTGCCCTAAGTTAAAGGGAAGAAGAGGGTTTGGCAGGAGACCGGGAGGTAACAGGAAAAGGGAACGAGCAGTGGAGCAGGCCAGAGTCCTTCTAGCCGGAGAAGAGGACTGAGGGAGACGGGGCTCGGACCCCCTCCCTGAGTCTTGGGTAACTGTATGTGTGGAGGGGAAGCCGATGGGGTTCATGGTGGATACTGGCGCCCAGTATTCGGTCTTAAACAAGGCATATGGACCTTTAAACAAGGAACGAACAAGTGTCATTCAGGGGGCCACGGGTACACAGTTATGCTCATGGACTACCAAAAGAAAGGTAGACTTAGGAAGACACCAGGTCACACACTCCTTCCTGGTTGTCCCTGAGAGCCCTGCTCCCTTGCTCGGACGGGACCTGCTCACCAAAGTAGGGGCCCGTATCTATTTTAAACCAGATAAAATAATTGTGACTGATCGGGAGGGGAGCCCGATACACGTCCTGTCCCTATCATTGGCTGACGAATATCGACTGTTTGAGAGCTGACAGGAGCCAGGAGGGGACATAGCCCTATGGCTAAAAAGGTTTCCCACGGCCTGGGCAGAGACTGCGGGAATTGGCCTCGCCAAACACCTCCCTCCTGTAGTTATACAATTAAAGGCTTCCACTCTTCTCATTCGGGTAAAACAGTATCCTATGCCCAAAGAGGCTCAAAGAGGCATAGCCCCTCATATCCGCAGACTAATAAAGGAAGGAGTACTACGGCCATGTCGGTCCGCCTGGAATACTCCTCTGCTCCCCATCCAAAAGCTGGGAAGTGGAGACTATAGGCCTGTGCAAGACCTGCAAAAGGTAAATGAGCGGGCGGAGGACATTCATCCCACTGTACCGAATCCCTATACCTTGCTCAGTCACCTACCGCCCTCACAAGTATGGTATACAACCCTTGATTTGAAAGATGCTTTCTTCAGCATTCCATTGTCAGAAATCAGCCAGCTGCTATTTGCATTCGAATGGCAAGAGGATGGGGGCCAGACCGGACAGCTCACTTGGACCAGACTGCCTCAAGGATTTAAAAACTCTCCCACCCTGTTTAACGAGGCCCTGAGCCAGGACCTGGAGCACTTTCGCCGGAACCACCCGCAAGTCACTCTACTACAGTACGTTGATGACTTACTGTTAGCGGCAAAAACCTGAGAGGAGTGCAGCAAGGCTACTAAGCACCTGCTAACGGAGTTAGGTGAGTTGGGATATCGGGCGAGTGCCAAGAAGACACACATCTGTGAAAGGTCAGTGGCATATCTGGGTTATCGGATCGCAGATGGGGCAAGATGGCTGACGGATGCCATGAAACAGACTATTTTGACTATTCCACCCCCCACATCCACTAGGGGAGTGAGAAAATTCCTGGGCTCCACAGGGTTCTGTAGACTCTGGGTTCCGGGATTTGCGGAGATAGCCAGACCCCTATATGAGGCCACCAAAGAGGCTCCGAATTGGAGGTGGGGAGAGGAACAACAGCAGGCCTTTGACCAGCTAAAGGCCGCCCTTCTCCAGGCCCCTGCCTTGACCCTACCAGACCCCACAAAATCATTCACTCTGTTTGTGGATGAGAAAAAGGGGGTGGCCAAAGGAGTCCTGGCCCAACAATTAGGTCCCTGGAAGAGACCCGTAGCTTATCTCTCAAAAAGATTAGATGCAGTCACGTCAGGATGGCCCCCCTGCCTCCGCATCATAGCGGCTATTGCCATGTTGGTGAGAGAAGCAGACAAATTAACGTTTGGACAGGCCCTCCGAGTTACGGCCCCTCACCCCGTGGAGGGAATCCTTAAACAACCCCCTGGAAAATGGATGACGAATGCCAGGCTCACCCACTACCAGGGGCTCTTGCTGGACTCCCCCCGGATCACCTTCACAGGTCCCGCAACTTTAAACCCTGCCACCCTGTTGCCCAACCCGGAACTACAGACACCTGTCCATGACTGCAAGGAGTTCCTCTCCGAAGTTACCCAGGTATGGGTTGACCTAAAGGACACCCCACTGTCCGGCTGTAAATTAAACTGGTACACTGATGAAAGCAGTTTTTTCCAAAATGGAGTCCAAAGGGCAGGAGCAACAGTGGTCGACCAAGAAGGAAACATGGTATGGAGCAGTGCCCTCCCACCCGGAACCTCAGCCCAAAAGGCAGAATTAATTGTCCTGGCCGAGGCCCTGGAAAGGGCAAAAGGAAAACGAGTCAATATCTACACCGATAGCTGCTATGCCTTCGGTACCATCCACGTCCATGAAGCCATCTATCGCGAAAGGGGATTTCGCACAGCAGAAGGAAAAGGCTTAAAAAACCTTGCCAAAGTCCAGCGTCTATTAATAGCAGTGAAAAAACCGAAGGCAGTGGCAGTGATGTATGTCCCAGGCCATCAGTCTGCCAAGACTCCAGAAGCTGTCGGTAACAACAGGGTGGATCAAGAAGCTAGGAGAGCAGCAATGGAGAGCCCTCCATGGTCGCGGCTATAGATGTGCCTATCCCCGTGCTCCCTTCGCTACCCCCCCCCCGACCAGAGTACTCCTTGGAGGATTTCACTTGGATGAGAGCCCCCTCCCTCATTAGAAAAAGGGAGGATAAATGGAGAAGCGACTTGGAAGGCAAACTAATCCTGCCCGAGAAACTAGGCCGATTCCTGTTAGCTAACTTACATAAGTCCACCCACTTGGGGCGGAGAAAATTGCTAGACTTGCTGACATCTGCACAACTCCAATTCCCGAACCAGACCACAGCCATCTGCCAAATTGTGGAGGATTGTGCTAGCTGTACAGCTATAAAACCAGGACGAAGGGAGGGACACCACACAGGTATTCAGGAACGGGGGAGGGCCCCAGGAAGAAGCTGGAAAGTGGATTTTACCGAAGTAAAACCAGGGAAGTTTGGGTACAAATATTTGCTAGTGTTCATAGATACCTTTTCGGGCTGGGTGGAAGTATTTCCTACAAAGAGGGAGACGAGTCAGGTAGTGACAAAAGCCTTACTAGAGAAAATCATACCCAGGTATGGGGTGCCTGAGGCAATTGGGCCAAATAACGGTCCGGCTTTCATTAGTAAAGTCCTACAGGGACTAGCCCAGGCTATGGGGGCCAATTGAAAACTACATTGTGAATACAACCCCCAGAGCTCAGGACAAGTAAAAAGGATGAATAGGACACTAAAGGAGACTTTAGCCAAATTGGCCCTGGAGACTGGTGGTGATTGCGTGACACTCTTTCCCTTAGCCATCTTCCGAGTCCGGAACTCTCCATATGTCCATGGGCTAACCCCCTTTGAGATCCTGTATGGGGCTCCACCCTCTATCGTTCAAGGGACCTAAAGCCCGGGACTAGGTAATCTGGCCCCAAATTACCTGACTATGCTAAAGGCTCTAGCTGAGGTGCAACAACAAATCTGGCCCTTGATTCAAGCATACCATACTACTGAGAGGGTCACGACTCCGGAACATGGCATAGTCCCAGGTGACATGGTATGGGTTAAAAGGCACCAGTCCAAAACCCTAGAGCCTAGATGGAAAGGACCTTATGTTGTACTGCTTACTACCCCTACCACCCTCAAGGTTGATGGCATTGGGCCTTGGATCCACCACTCCCACATGCATCAAGCCAATCATCAGGAACAAAAAAAGATTAGAGGGTGGACTGTATGGTGACACCCAGACAACCCATTGAAGCTAAAGCTCTTGTGACCCCAGGAACACGCAGAGTCTTCAGGAGCAGCCATGGATGGGTTGGCTGGTCACTCTGATCTTGCTCAGCATCCAGAGCAGGAGCCTCACAGACACCAACCCTCACCAGCCCTATAAGCAAACCTGGATACTCACCGATTGGGAAACACATACCACCCTCAATGAGACTACTCACACTGCCCCCATAGGAACTTGGTGGCCGGAGCTTCAATTTTGCTTCAGAGACATCAATCCTGCCTACAAGTCTACTACCCCGGAGTCAGCCCGACGTTATGGTTTTTATGCTTGTCCCGGCCACAAGATAAATAGAGATTGTGGGGGGATGCAGGACTTCTTCTGTAAGTCATGGGCATGTGTTACATCTAATGATGGTAATTGGAGATGGGGGGGTGACAAGATTGGACCTGGTTAAATTTGCCTTTGTAAATAAGGGGGTACCAGGATGCCATGACTCGTCTGACTCGGACATGGGTTGTGCGAGAAACGAGAGAACTAAAAATTGGCCATTACCCACCCAAGAATGCCAACCCACCAACCTAGACAGAATCAAGGTCACCTTCACTGACAATGGCAAAGAGGACACCCCTGGGTGGATACAAGACAGAAGGTGGGGACTTGTGTTTTATAAATATGGTGGACATTCTGGCTCGTCCATAGTAATCAGGTTAAAAGTTGAGCCCATGGGGCCACCGCCCAAAATGGTAGGCCCCAACAAAGTACTTAAGCCGCCCTATATAGAGCCACCTCTCCGACCCCACACAACCCCAGTCCCTGCCCAGCCTCTCACAAAGGCTAATATTACAACTTCAGGACCATTATGCACCGGCCCTCCCTTGGTGAAGCCCAGTCTCATGACCGGGTCCACAGACCCCCTCTGGAATCTAGTAGATGCTGCATTCCTAACGTTAAACCACACCAACCCTAATATGACTACCTCCTGCTGGCTGTGCTATGATGTGAGGCCCCCATTCTATGAGGCAATAGGGCTAAATGTCACCTACAATACCTCAACTAGTGAAAACCCCACCCAATGTTCCTGGGGAGACCGTAAGAGAGGTCTGACCATACAACAAGTGAGCAGCCAAGGAACCTGCTTAGGAAAGGTGCCGAAGAAAAAACAAGACCTATGTGCTGTTATAAAAGACAATCACACCTGGGGCGAGGGTATTAAATGGGTAATTCCAAAAGACAATGGATAGTGGCTATGCTCACAGTCTGGGCTCACCCCTTGCCTATCAACTAATGTGTTTAACGGCTCTAAAAAATTCTGTGTCCTAGTGGCTGTGCTGCCCCGAATCCTCTATCATTCCTGAGGAGAGCCTATATTCATACTGGGATACAGAAACAGGTGAGAGAAAAAAGAGAGAGCCTATTTCCGCATTAACTATTGCTGCCCTACTCAGCCTAGGATTGGCGGGGTCAGGAACCAGCATAGCCTCCTTGGCTACTCAACATAAAGGGATGTCCTCGCTGTGCGCGGCCATAGACGAGGATATAGAGAGAATAGAAACCTCCATTAGTCACCTAGAAAAATCCCTTACCTCTCTATCTGAGGTAATGCTTCAAAACCGACGGGGTCTAGACTTATTGTTCTTCCAACAGGGGGGACTATGTGTTGATCTAGGGAAGGAATGTTGCTTTTACACTGACCATTCCGGGGTTGTTCACGACTCCATGTCCAAACTTCGGAAAGGCCTAGAGCAACGAAAAAGGGAAAGAGAGGCCGGGAAAGGCTGGTTCGAATCTTGGTTCTACCAGTCCCCTTGGTTAGCTACCCTCCTATCCTATCTGCACTAGCAGGGCCAATAATAATCCTCCTATTACTAGTCACCATAGGACCTTGGATTTTAAACCGGCTTATGGCTTTTGTCAAAGGTCGAATTAACACTATCCAACTTCTGGTCCTCCGCCAACAATATCAGGCTCTTCATCCCCTTGAGAATGATTCCTCAATTTAGGCCAAAGAAAAGGGGGGAATGAAAGGGATAAGCTTGTCTCAGCAGATCCCCCTAGCAGAAACCAGTACCGGATGCCCTGTGCAGATAAGATAAGCAGGGCTCGGGCATATGGAATGTGAGGAACGCGAACGGGTTGCAAAAGACGACCAGATGTACGTGCAAGATGTGCCCTGCCTGCTTGCTAAATGTAACTGCACGCACAAATGCTGATCTTTGAATCTATAGGCTAAGAAGTAATGTACTCTTAAATGGATAGGCTGGAAATGTATGTGGTGTTACAAACTCATTGCGCGGGCTTTTGCTGTAACGGCAGGTAGGGACCTATATAAGATCTTCCCTAAAGAGGCTCGGGGTCTGGTCTGCCCAATCGGACCTGTGTGTCTGTGTGGGAGGTTGACCCTGGCTTGCCAGCTCAATAAACTCTGCTTTGTTGGTTGCATTCACGCGTGACTCTCTGTCTCTCGGAGGAATAGGATTCTCGGACCCTAACACCCTTCTTCCAGAAAAATAAAATTTGAGGTGAGGCACATGGCCATAAATAATCAGCACCAACCACAAACCAAACCCAAGCCAACAGAGGGCCAGCAGAGTCAGTGAGCACAATGTCAGGCTCATGGCTTGTCCTTCCTCTTTCCTACTGCTTTCTGGTCGGAATGAGAAGGGGCAGTGAACACATTAGACCACACAGATATAAGCTACATCCTAGGGAAGCCAGAATAAAAGGAGAGAAAGAGATTGCTATCCTCCTGGCTTTGAGGAGAAGCTATTCTGACTCCAGCATTTACATGACAAAGGCTAAAACTCATTTTGCTTCAGCTACCCTTATTTAGTTAAGTGCAGCAAACTTAAACCCTAACTGTTACACAATGCTGGTTCTTCTCTTGCAAATTTTGAGGTGCTACCTGATAGTCGAAGAATTTGTTCAACTCAATGTGTTATGTGGAAGCAATTTAAACCTGAAGTCATTCAATAATAATAATAATAATAATAATGGCACTTTCTGAGTACAAGGCACTTCACAAATTTTAATTCACTTAAGCTTCACTGTGAAGATGTTGTTTTTAATTCCAATTTTATGGATAAACAAGCTGAGTCGCAGGGAGTGGAGCACAGATCTGTAAATAGCGGTAATTCCATGCTTGTTCTCTGTGGTACTTAAAACTAACCAGAAGTTTAATAATGAACGGAGATAACTTTCATTTTTCACCCTGATATTACAGACAGTTGGAGAGGAAACAGTTTACTTTCCTCAAACTCCATTTCCACAGAACAGTTTCCAGAGCACACATTAGGGAAGGCATTCTCTCCATGAACTTGGCTGGCTGCCCTGGCTTTGCTGGGCTATGACCCTTGACCATATGGTTCCAGGTAGCCTGCCTCTGCCTCTGAATTATACCCACTTAAAGGCAGAAAAAGAAGGAGCAGCCATGAATAGGCAAGAAGAGAAGAAAGAAGACTCTCCCTTAGCTTTCAGAGTCCTGAGTACCAGAGATTCACAAGCTGAGCTTCCAAACTCAGAGGCTTATAGCTCTAAACCTTGAGAAGCAGAGGCTTATGGCTTCAAGTTTTCAAAACCAGAGGCTTACTGCTGTAGGTGTTCAAGGTAGTCTTATTGCTCTGGACTTAGAAAGCCAAGAATCAGAAGCTAGAATTACAGCTTCTGAACTCTGGGTGTTGGAACCCTTGACTACTTAATCCTTGGTGGATCTTTCTTAAACTCTTCCAGTGACCAGGACTTGTAGTCCTCGTACTCTCAGCTCCCTCCAGCTTTTCACAGATTCTTACTTTCTCAATACTTCCACTGTCCCTCATCATTTTAGCTTCTTGCAGAAGTTTCTTACCATCTTAGTTTCTGCCCTCAGTTGCTCTCTGGAACTCAACAGCCACCTTCTAATGTTACACACAGCTCATAGCTTCAAACTCTCCAGCTGCCTCCTCACTGCTGTTGCCAGTGACACCATCAGTCCTGGAAACCCTGGGGTTTTGTCTGCTCTCTGTGTAGCCAGTCCAGCCTGCTCTATTTATGATAAAGATCATAAGTAGATAATAGATCATTCAGGAGAAATCTTTATTGGACCTAATGTGGTAATGTGGGAGGAGGGGGGAGAACTCATAGGAGAGAAGCCTCTGAGATTTACCAGAAAATAGTGAAAAACAGCCTATTTATATAGCCAGAAGAGGGGCATGTAATGGTTTTTCACATATTATAATCACACCAATGACAACCCTGCATGTGCATGGCTTCCAATCCCACCAGTCACAAACCTTACATATGTACCCATCATAGCATTGCTTATGAACCAATCACAAGCCTCAAATTGCAGCAGTCATGGGCTTTTTGCTAGTCACGGGGAAGGTGCACCCTCCCATCCTCAGTTAGAATAACTGCAGAGTGAACGGGGTCATCTAGAGATCACTGAGGCTTGTCTTCTCAAAGTGCAGTCTTCAAAAGCCAACATAAGTTGTTTGGAGCAGTCATAACTGGAAAAAGGCCTCCTGAACCAGAAGTCATGGCTTTGGCAACAGCCATGGTTACAGTGTTCCTTGCAACTGGGGTATAGTTTCCTCAAAGCATGGCATGGGGTGCCATGATGACAGTCAAGTCAGTCCAAAAGAGAGGTTTCCCAGTTGACAGCTCCCCACTGAAGACATCCAGGCACAAGGAAGTTCTATCTTAGCTGTCATTATGAAGGTGAAATAGAGCAATACCTATCACTTAAGAGCTACCATTGTTGTCCTGAGCTGCATAGCTTCTCTTCAGTTATGGGTTCTTCTAATCTTTGCTCCAATTCCATCTTGGACTGCTCCCTCCCTTCATGGCAGGACATGCCACAGTGCTCTTCACAGTCTGGTCCCTTTACTTTCCTAAGGCAGTATGAGTGGGTCACACTTTACAGAGAGACTGGAGGTAACTGGATTTTAAAGCACAATTCTTAGAAGAATTGGTTGGGAGCTTGTGTTAAAACTTTGTTTCTGACCTTCAATAAGGAACAGCAAAAACAAATAATAATAATTTTTAAAAACCAACCAGTTCACATTTTTTTGTGTGTGAAGGAGTCAATATAAAGGGAAAAGAGAGTGGACAGGTATGATTGACCTCATAGGCATAACCCATTAAATGTGTTCAACCAGTCATAGGGAAGTTAAAAGTTGCTACACCTTTTCCACATACACAATTTAAAGTCTAGTTTCAGTGTTTCATTCATTTAACTGTCAATTAAAAGACACATAGAAAAACAATTCTGCTTCTAACTGGTCAACTTGAAATGGCTCAGGAATGCCAGATAGCATTTTCCCTTCTTCTTCCTCAAAGTGTAGAGGACGAAGACAAAAAAAAGAAAAGAAAAGAAATCTCAAGACTGGATATACTGGAACTGCAACTGAATCCCAGAGTATAAGTTTTTAAATTATTCTTGTAAGTCTTCAATTAATTCTTAACTAAAAGCCACTATATAGAAGGTAACTAAAGGAAAAAATTATACTTTAAGACATGATTTTATTTATGCCCAATACTTAAAGCAGTTCTAAAGAATATTTTTTGAACAAATACTAAATAATATTCAGTTCTGAGAATGACCCTTTGATAGAGGATTACTATTTGTGTCTTAAAGATGTGAAGAACGCACTTGACTTGACCTCTTCATGCAGTCTGGCTGAGGCTGTAGCTCAGTGGCAGACACTTGCCTAGCGTGCCTGATCCCCAGCTCTACAAAAAAAGATCATGAATGTATAGGTGATAATACTCTGGTTTGGAAGGCAGATATTGCAGCCCTGGTCTAGTATTTGACTGGCATTTCCATCCAGGAAGACTTAAACTTTGGACACATCAATGCTTTCTACTAGGGCCCCCAAATCATCCCTCATGATAGTTAGGGTCTTCATATTTCCATTGCCTAGGCTTGATCAAAGACATCTCAAATCCTTCATGGACACAAAACAACCTAGGTGATAGAAACTTAACTACTTCAAAGAGTCAGCAGTACTAGTTGTTAAGGAGGATTTACATGCTTGCCCTAAATAACTGGACCCCAAAATGCAATTGTTAGTGTCATTAGGAGGATATTTTGGAGATTGCAGTTTAGGAACACCTGGCCCCAGGAATCTAACAGCTTAACAACAGGAGTATTCACGGAGAGTCATAGGCCCTCAAAATTCTGATCTTCACAGCTGGTCATGTGAGTTGGCCAAGTCATAGTGCTTTTTCTGGGCCATGTTTGCTGCCCAGTAGAGAGGGCGGACTTGCTCTCCTGAGCCCTGGCAGTTTGGCATGCTTCTCTCTTCTCACTGTGGGCTGGCCAACTCTAAACATGGAGATTTAAAATCTTTCTTTTCACCCAAATCAGGCAATGGAGAACGTTATCACATGATCACATCCCACAAAGGAACCTTAACTGCATCTCGGTCTTATTCTACAGCCAGGGCTGTGCTACCACTTCTACCTAACAATTAGACCAAATGTCTGTGAGAGTTGCTTTTGCTATATTATGGCTCTTTCTAATATAGGCTGGGTAGAAGTCTGTCCCAAAGCCCATCAACGAGCACAATACAGTCCCTAAAACTCATCCCAGCGGGCTGCCATCCCTACCCTTGCACAGAAGCCGCTCAAAGTTACTAATAACTCCACATAGCCACATTCATGGCCAATGCTTGCTTTCGTCTAACTTGCTTATTAGCAGCAATTGACCTGTGCCATGGCTTCCTCCTTTTCTCTTGGGCTCTAGGGTAGAAAAGTCAAATGGTTTTACTATTGTCTTTCTGAATGTATCTTCGTGGGATCTTTCACCACTTCTTGAACTCCAGATGCTGTGGACCTTCTCCTCAGTCCTCTAGACTGAGTATTAGGTGCTCTCCATGTGTTTCTACTCAGTCTGTAAGTTTTAAACACAACCTTTCTTATCATTCTCATAACTGCTATCTCTTATATTTCTAGTTCCAACTCAGAGGTCTTTTTCACACTCCAGACTCATATGGGCAATGCCTATCTGCTGTCTCTACTCAGAAATCCAGCAGGCATAGCAAATTTAGTATATTCAATAACTCACTCTTATCCTGTCCATATCCTTCCCTCCCTGTAGTCTTTATTTCTGTGTGTGGCACTCTCATTCTTCCAGTAGCTTAAGCCAGACATCTTGGAGTTACACTGGCTTTTCTCACACTCCATACAGGGCAGCATCAAGCCCTATCTGACCTGAATGTGTCTGTCAGCTGACAGCTACTCACCATCTCCTCTGCTATTAACTTTGGCTATAAACTCCTGATCAGTCTCCCAGCTTCCATTCTTGCTCTTTTAGAATCTAAACTCTACCCAGCAAGCAGAAAAATCCTTATAAATACTTGTCAGTTCATGACACTTCTCTAATAAAACTCTGCTCTGATTTCCCATGAACTCCCATGAACTAAGAATAGGATCACAAGTCTTTATGCAGTCTATCCAACCATGAGTGTTGTAGTTCCTGATTCTCCTCCAATTCCCTCTGCCCCACCACACCAATTTCCATCCTTTTCTCAAGCACACCAAGGGTCCTCTTCTCTCACAAACGCTATCCCCCCACTACCTCTTGGTTCCATCACTCAAAACCAGCCTTTGCTTGAATGTGACCTCCTCAGAGAAGCCTTCTTAAGCAATGCTAGGACTCTCCCTGTATAGCTATCCTTACCTCAACTAGCAAAAACCCTTGTTCCTTCCTATTATTGCTTATACTCTCTCTACAACAAAATTAGAAATAAGGGCAAAATAGTTTCTGCTGGGTATTGAGGGGGTAGAGGGGAGAGGGAGGGGGCCTCGGGAAAGGGAAGGTCAGGGGGAAGCGGGGAGTAATGACCCAAACATTGTATCCACATATGAATAAAAGAAATTTTTTAAAAATTTAAAAATTTTTAAAAAAAGAGAGGCCTTCCTAGACCACCTCAGATAGAAGATTCCTTTCATCATTCTCCATACCCTTTATCTGCTTATTGTTCTTCCGAGAACTTACCACCTCCAACATGTTAAATCTCAGCTCACTAGTTTATGGTCTGTCACTCTTCATTTGGACACCAGCTTCCAGGGAGCTGTCCTGTTTACTACTATGTCCTGATGTCTGGACCAATGATTGACATGTAGAATTTGCTCTATAAATGATCATTGAAAGAAAATTGACCTGTGCTCTTTTCTCTCAAAGCAATGTTAGCTCTCACATACAATGTAAATGCAGGCTCAAACATGCTCCCCACACTTGTTCTCTATATCCTCTGATGTATGCTTGCTCATTCCTTCTCTATTTACACTCCTCCAGGATTCCCCAGAGTCTCCAAGCATGTGACCTCTGCTAACACCAAGTAAAACCTACAACTAATTCTTAGGAACTGTTGACATAGAAGAAGATGGCGAGAATAAAATGTGAATCTAGTAGAGAATTAAAATGAAAATAACAGACATTTTTTAAGTACTCGGGGTAGGCTGGTGATCTGTGCTCTGGTAAACACCTGTATTTGTACACTCAGACCTATGGACACACTCATTCCCCCAATTTTATCATCACACATGAAGACACAGATATATCTCTCCTAACTTGCTCAAATACACTAAAAACTCATGCACCCGAAGACTGTTCTCCACAGAAACCCATTTGTGCCATGCTCATGTACTAAAATGTTCACTATACACACATTGTCATTCTAATATACTCAAGCGTATACCTCAGGAAGTATCCATACTCACTTTCTGTCTCTTTTCCACACGCTGATGTATAGAAACAACTCATGTACTCTCACCACTTACTTATCTACACAGAGTCACATAAATGCCTACTATAGATACTCTTACATGCTCTGGTCAATATTTATTCCACATTTAGTAGAACATTAAATTCCATACACACAAATACTTCAAAAGCCAATCTAAAATGCTACATCCTGTTGTTATGGCAACAGAAGTCCTCCAACTTCAGAGAAAAGGACAAGGACACACAGAGACAAAACCCCTACAGCAGCTCCATGGAGGGAGGTGAGCCACAAGGTATGAGGATGGCACTCTGAATGAAAGCCTTTCCTTTCTACTTCTTAAAGATTGATGGCATCACATAGGACCTCCCCATACTTCCCACAGGACTCTCTAAAATATTCCTTTCCCTATATTTTTACCTAACTCCTCCCATTACAGAAGTCCCAGGTTTTTTTTTTTTCTTCTATGTATGGACATCCTCTACCTGTGTGGTAGGTCTTGTACCTTCCCATATTCACTCAGACACTGTTACATCTAAATTCCCACACTCTCTCCATCTTGGCTGCTTCCTCTCAGACAGGAAGCCTGTTCAAAAGCTCAATAGTGAGAAAACCCATACTTCATCATTTATTCCCATCTAATCTCATCTCTCTGCCATCATCAGAGCCAAGTTCCTCAAAAGAATGCTCTACTCTTGCTATTTCCATTTCTTATCATTCATCCACTACAATTGAGATTTGCCTTGTCTGTTGATCGGCATTTTCCTGGCAGAGGTCACTGTTGACCTTTCTATTGGCAAACTGCAATTGGCATCTTCAATAATGTTGATTTGGGTTCCATCTGTCATGATTCTCCTTTTATCTCTGACTATATTTCCTTCAGTTCTCTTTCAAGCTTGATTACCATTTTCTTCCTGCTCCACAGGTCTCCTTCTTTCCCTAGGGTCCTGTCCTGCCCTACTTATCCTTCCTAGTTTATTATGCATGCACTGAAACCATCCATTCTTATGGGTTCCCCTGATGTCCAGAGCTGTTCTTTGACTGTCAGACCTATGTATTAGAAACTCCCTGCTAGGAATCTCCACCCAGTTATTTCTTATGCATCTCAGGCTCTACTGCACTCAACATGTACCCTCTCAAATTCTTCCTTTCCAGTCATCCTCTCTGTATTTGGGTATGACACTACCATGCACCACACTCTTAAACCAGAAATCTGGCCAGCCTTGCAGACTACTTCACTCTCATCTAGATCTAATCAGTTAGCAAGTCCTCCTCTAAAAATCTTTCATTTCCTCCTTTCTCATCCAGAAAAATTCAAATGTACATTATCTCCCACCTATCTATTTAAATCATTTTATACATAACTTTCCTAGTCGTGCTATTGGCCATCATTAAAATTTTCAGTCTTTCTTTAGCTCACAGAGTAATTTCATAACCAGACAAAACTTCTTGCCTTGCCTCTTGCTCTGCTGCACCCCTGACCTTGTCCATATAGATCCTAGCTCTGACCATAGGCTATTCTGAATTTCTCTGATAATTCCAGGCTGCCCGAAATGCCCTTGTGCCCCTGGACCCTCTTCTGCTTCATCTGACAGGTGCTCTTTTGTTCCTCTTTACAGACAATTGCCACTGCCTCTTTGAGACCTTACCAACCACTTCACACCTTTCTCTTTTGTGATCCTACTCAACTGTGAACAGAGGCTGTCACTGTAACACTTGAGGACCATTAGTTAAAGTCTATCTCCCTATTAGACTGGAACTTTAGGAGGTCCTTGTGCCCGACTCTCAGCCACTACCATACTTCATGTGCCTGTCATGTGTAAGGAACTTGGCCAGTTGTGTATTAACAACCTACTCTGTGCCACAGTATCATAGGTGAGATGATATGTACTTGAAGGTCATGGAACATCAAAGTGGGCTAGACATCTGGGATAAATCCAAAGCAGCCTTGCTAATTCTCAACCCATGAACAGAATCTAGCAATAGTGTATTTTTCTTGACTCACATGGTATATGAAAACTAGATAAGTCTCCAACTTGCTGCAGGCTGACTACTTTTTTTGTTCACTAACACCTTTCCATATTTTTATTACTTGCCTGATTTTTGAATACAGTTAAGTCTGTAAACTTTAATTTAGATAAAATACAAGATTTAAGGGTATATAAAGATTGAAAGTGGTTACAAGAGGAGACATTTGTGTCAAATGACCTACATTGGAATCAGAAATGCCTCACTTCCTGGCTACATAACATTAGACAATTTACTTCTCCATTCTGGGACTTGGTTTCTTCCATTGTAAGCATGGGGACACTAATGGCACCCAAATGTGTATGTTGCTATGAAAGTTACATAAGAAAAGGTATATAACTCTCTTAAAACAGTGCCCTCGTTAAAGCTAGTTATTAATTATTATTATTCACTGGGCAGGGGAAATTAGAGGGCAAAGTATCCAGAGTTTGAAAGAATATTTTGTGTTTGGGGAGAACAGGATGGATGATAAACTTAATGGGAGGTGAAAAGAGGTAGAGGTCAGGCTTCATTGTTTTGCCAATAGCTGACAGAGAGCCCAAAGCATTGTGGCACTCAGTACATATTAGTAGGGTGAGTGGATGATCGAATGAATTGAATATACACTCTTGTCTTTGTCTGTACTGTGACAACAAAATATCTTAGACTGGATAATTCACAGCAATAGAAATTTATGGCTCACAGTCCTGGAGTCTAAGAAGTCCAAGATCAAGGTACCTGCAGAGTCAGTTTCTGGTGAGGTCCTGTCCCATTGATGCTGTCTACTTGCAGGAACCTCAAATACTGGAAAAGACAGAAGGGCAAAAGGGCCTGAATTATTTCCTTTGGGATTTTTTGTTTTTGTTTTCAGCTGTAGTAGGGTTTGAACTCAGGACTTTGCACTTGTGAGGCAAGCATTCTATTGATTGAGCCCTGCCTCTGGCCCTTTTTGCTCTGGCTCACTTTTTGCCCTGGCCAACCTGGACTAAGATCATCCTATTTTAAGTTTCATGCTGTCTCTGGGATGGCAGCATACACCACCATCTCTAGCTTTTTTTTCATTGAGATGAGGTCTCCTAACTTTTTTTGCCTGTCTGATTTTGACCCTCAATCCTCCTGATGTCATCTTCTCAACTAGCTAGGATTATAGGTGTGAGCCACTAGCACCCAGCTCACCTCTGCACTTTTTATGAGGCCATTAAATTCACTTGTAAGGGTGAAGCCCTTTTGCCCCAATCTCCTCCTAAAAGTCTCACCTTCTAATGTCATCACCTTAAGGTGTTAAGTATCAACACATGAATTTTGGAGGGATGCATACATTTAAAACATAGCAACTCCCACGGCCTTTCTTGGCTATGAAGTCTGGGTACCATAAAAAAAATAAAGGGTTCATTTCATAGTTCATAGTTTGAACAACTGCTGTGTTCAGGCACTGTACTCAAGGCTTGTGAAACATCGAACAAAGATCTTTTCTCTTCTGGACCTTACATTCTAGCAGGGGAAGACAGACAATAAAATGTGCATACCAGTTATATAGGAAAGCAAGAAATACTCCACCATGGTTGCTCTGGGGAATAGACTGGGTGGTGAAAATACAGGAAGCTGTAGGGTAACGCATGGGAGGGGTAACCACGGTAAATGTATCTCAGGGGTAAGGAGTTGAGGAAGGCCATGGGGTTAGAATAGCAGAAGCAGGTAGCTCTGTTAACTAGAGGAGCTGTACTGAAGAGGGATATTTGAGCTGAGACATGAAGTAGGTAAGGAGTTAACTATGTCAGTAAATATGGGGGAAAAAAACATCCTGGGTGAAAGGAATAGCTAAAGCAAAAGTTCTGGGGCAGAAGTATGTGTGATGGGTTAGAGAAGCAGCAGAATGACAGAGGGGCTGGAGTGGAGCAAGGGAGATCAAAGTAATAGGACAGAGAGGTGACAGGAGCTGGATCACAGAGGGCCTAGAGAGTTATAAGAATGTTGGCTGACACTGTGGATAAATGAGGAGTAATGTGGAGTCTTGATCCAAGAAGTGGATCTTAGAAGGATCTTTCTAGCTTCTATGCAAAAATTGGACTGTGAGTAGCAGGGTAAAGGCAGCATTTTACTAAGAGATAGGTGGGAAAAATGATATTACAAATTAAACATCCTCTAGAAATGAATAAAACTCAGAAAAAAGAAGAAAGTCGAAGAGCTAGCTAATTTGTGAAGGTGTGAGTTCCAATCCAATGTGGCAAATTCAACAAGGTCTCTGGTCATCCACAGCCCCGGTGCCTTACTTTACTTCCTTCTCTCCTATTGTGATCTCAACCCTAGAACCACTTACCTCCTTGTAAAAACTAATAATGGTATCTATAACCACAACAATACAATAGCACTGAGTATTTATGTACGTAGCACCTAGTATGACATAAGCCCTGATCTAAACACCTTACTTATATAAGCCATTTAAAAGTATAAAATATTTTCTGTCTTATTGCATTTAAAAAGATAGACAAAGAAGCAAAGGCAGTGCCAAGAACTTGTCTCAAATCACACAACTAAGCCACAGAACCAAGTTTCAATCCTGGCTCGTGTAACTTCTAGACTGTGCTCTTTGCCATTCTTCTGAACTATTTCCCAAGCAGTGGACCTCTAAACCCAAGAACTCCTGACTGCTACCCATTCTTCATTCTAAAAGTCCTCTATTTCAATGCTGCCAACAGCTCCTGCAAGTGAATTAGGCACAGAGTAGGCATTTGAGGATTTGGAGTGATTTTTGAAGAGCCCACTTACATATCGTTATTTTACATGAATGCCATTAAGGAACATGTAGAGTTTTGTAACCATTTGGTTTTTAATTGTACTGATATTTTACAGACTTGTATTCCGTATTATTGGTGCTGTTTTTATGCTGTTTTTCTCGTAAGAGATACCTTCAGTTCGTAGGATGTGGAGTAAGGTGGAATTACTCTTCTCCTTCTTGTTATTTATTATAAAATGCGTGAAATAGTGTTTCTCTCTATTCCCCAAAAAACAGTGCCTTAGTGTCCTCTTGGTTTTCTGAACAAAAGGCTTTCTTCCAAATCTCAAACCTAAATACCTCAGAGAATTTTATGACCCCACAATTTTGTTACTCACTTCTTGAGGTAATTACAGTGTTTAACTTTGTAAAATAATTATTAACCCCCTGGCAAATTGCTTAGAGAAATATTAGTAGGGGTTAAATTAACAAAATCAATTTAATCTCTTAGTTCTGACTCTTCTTTACTTCTGGTTTGTTTGTCAGTCATAACATGAGAGTTTGCATAATCAGGATGAAAATGTGATTCTCTCAATGTAGGGTTAACCTACTTGGGTGGTCAAGTATCTTTAAAGAAAGGTAGGCAAGAGAGTTGGTGCTGGTGGTAGTGAGTGTGAGTGAGTGTGAGTGGATTGTTTCCTAGTGGAAACAATCAAATAGACCTGTTTTTCATCCATTACATTTTTCTCTTGGTTTTTCTCCTACTTCTCTGGAGCCACTTCTTTCGTTTCCTCTGGCAGTTTCTTTTCCCAGAGTTCCTCCAATACTGGGCTTCTTGGGACTCTTTTCTAAGTTTCCTTCTTTTTTCCAACTGGAAATTTTTATTTCCTCCAATAGGAAAAATTTTGAAAAGCAGAAATAATTACATTTTTCAACCTCCCACCACAACCTCAATCCTGCTTTTCCTCCTTTATTAAACACCTCAGTAAGTGATACCATATCCTAGTCCTTGATACCAGTCTACACCCTCAGGTTCAGATTCTTCAAAAACCAACCTTAAAATTCTGACTTCCATTGATGAAAATATATGTCAACCAGGGTTTAGTGCTACTGATCACATTGGATCGTGTATCAAACAAATTGTATTTATACATAAAATAAAACATGTCATAATTGGGGAAATGTTAACATTGAATGTTTGATTATATTGAAGAATTATCATTATTTTAAGCATTATAATGACATGGTTGTGTTTAAAATGGACTTTTAATTTTTTAGAAATGTATATTTAAAAATTCAGAAGTCACAATATCTGTTTATGGTTTACTTCAAAATTAATAGTGGAGAAGGCAGAGAAGAGAGGGATTAATAAATCCCTGGTCATGGGTTAACAGTTATTAAGCTGGTGATAGATAAATGGGGGTTAATTATATTATGCTATTGCTTCTACTTATATATAATTTGTGTGTGTGTATATGAGAGAGAGAGAGAGAGAGAGAGAGAGAGAGTACATGCAGGAACACATGCATTAGGGTTTCCTGATTGAGAACCTCTGTTCTGTTCCATTGCCTGTTTGACTTTGTTATGCACTTATTTCCTTGGTTTGACTTCTAGACACACGCACTGTGTGTTCTGTGATTCCCTTTGCTACATTCTAGAACGGAGCCTTAAGGGAGAAGACACTGTCTCTTGTGCTTATTTGTTGCATCAATTAAAAAGATCTTTCAAGCTGGGTACAGTGGCTCATGCCTATAATGGGAGGTGGAGGTAAGAGGATGATGATTTGAGGCCAGCCTGGGCAAAAAATTAACAAGGCTCTATTTCAAAAGACAAGACAGGCTTGGTGGTGTGCACTTGTCTTCCCAGCTACACAGGAGGCATTGGTAGGAGGATCACGGTATGAGACTGGCCTGAGCAAAAAGCACAAGATTCTATCTAAAAAATAACTAGCAAAAAGGGCTGGAGGTGTGGCTCAAGCACTTAGCAAGTGCAAGTCCCTGAGTTCAAACCCTAATACCACAAGGAAAGAAGGAAGGAAGGAAGGAAGGAAAGAAGGAAGAAAGGATGGAAGGATGGAAGGAAGGAAGAAAGGAAGGAAGGGAGGAAAGAAGGAAGGAAGGAAGGAGGGAAGGAGAGAGGAAAGAAGGAAGGAGAAAGGAAAGGAGGAAAGGGAGAAAGGAAAGAAGGAAAGTCCCAGTTTTGCTGTTGTCACAGCAGTTACTAATAATGCATCTTTCACTCTCAGAAGTGTTCTTGTTTCGAAGAGAAATCATGTGACAACTCAAGCAGAAGTGTTGGTGTCTGTCCACTGCCTTGGAGGTGCCAGGCACCTGGTACATCACAATCCGGGTGCTTCCTTTGGTGGCTTCCCATTGGACAGCATGACATCCAACTCAGACCTGTGGCTTACCTGCCCCTTGACTGTTCCTGGTCCTCCAGCCTCAACCCCCCTTTCTCCTGCTCATCCTGCAGCAAGCCAGACTTATTCCTCCTCAACTCCAGAATCTGAACTTGCTGAGTTTTTTCCTACCTGGAAAATCACTTCCCCAACTGCAACCTGTCTAAACCCCACCTACCTTAATTATTACTTCTTCCAAGAAGCAAGTCTTTAATCCACAGACAAACTTCCTTGGTTCTAAGTCACTCTAGTACCCAGTATCCCAGTTCGAGATAATTTATGCTTCATAGGTTCATTCTTCTTTACTGGGATGGAGGCTGTATGATACTATAGCTTGTATGGTATTTTTTCCTCTCAATTCTGCATCCCTGGGACAGAATGTATATTAAGCAGTTAATCATTTATTGCAAGAATAAATTCATCTGTGTTAAGGTCTGTCTGTTTATGTCTAGTAGTGTTTGTTTTAAGAAATTGGGTGTGGCAATTGGTGTGTATACATTTAAGGTTGTTTTCTCCTTTCTGAATAGTTCCCTTTATCAACATGATATGACCTTCATTTTCTCTTCTGACTAATTTTTGTAATTAGCATCAGGTACTGGCTCTAATACTGCTTATGTACTTCAGACTTATTTTTGTCATCACAATGGTGTTACCCCATGAAGTATAAATCTAATAAGGTGTATACCATTTCCTGTGCTCAGTAAGAGCTCACCATCTAACATCATTGGATAGGGTCACCTCTTCCAAACCTCATCTTCATCCCCCTCACACTGAATCACCATGTTCTTCATCCTGGCCTCACACTAGAAGTGGGAGACAACCTTGAATTATCCCTAATCATACTTGAAGAATGAGATTTTCAAAACAAATGCAAGATGATTTTGTCATAATGGGGTTTCATTTTCATATTGCTAGGTTAGAAAGCAATTTCGAGGGGAAAAAAACTGCAGTGTGTCCTAAATGGTTAATGGTCCTCAGCAAGCAATCTGTCCAGCACAAGGAAGATTTCTTTTGCAATCTGACAGTTGATCTATAATCGGGTTCTGCCTGGCTGCTCTTCTGGGCCTCTCCCCATACCACTCCATGGGCTTGGTGAACACCCTAAGGAAGAAAAAAGCCCAAACCTTTTATTACATGCATTTTTGATCACCCAGAAGCTCCTCAACAGAGGAGATCTGCAGATGCTGGCCAGATGTTGCTTTATCTTATGGTAGAAGAACTCCTTCTCCAAGTGTTTTGAGGTTTATGCTTGGTAAAATTATAGAGTGAATGCATTATTTCCCTTCCTTTTTCCCCTTTATTCATTCAATAATCATTAATTTAACAGCTACTATTTCAGAGACCATGATTGCAAAGATAAACAGTATAATTTCTGACAACTTAAACTCCCAATATAATAAAGGATTTAGTGAAATGAGGCAACTATTGCAATAAAGGGTGCTTACTGCTCTGATAGGAGATACAAAGGAAAGGGCGATGTGGAAATGCAGAGGTTGGGAATGGGCATGGTGGTATACAGTTGTAATCCTAGCTACTCCAGAGGCAGAGACAGGGTAGATGTGGTTTGAGGCCAGCCAGGGCAAAGTTACTGAAACCCTATCTCAAAAGCAAATGAAAAATGAGAGGACTGGGGGTGTGGCTCAAGTAGTAGAGTGCTTGCCTAGATATCACATTTAGAGGACTGAGTTTATTTTAAAGCAGTGAAACCATGGAGGGTCTTAAATAAGTATGTTCCACTTCATAAAGACCAGATACAGGATCAAATCTACCAGTCAGATCTAATATTCAATGCAGTATAGACTGTGTATGCCATCTCTTGCCTCACGAGCAGCAAACATCTTTGCCTCGGTTCCAGTTTTGGAGTGCTCTCTTCCTTCTACCTCCCTGTCTCCTTTTCTTACATCCTTCCTTCCATTTGTATTCTGTTTGCAAGATTCTGGTTTTTTACTTCATTTTTTCCAAAATCTCAAAAATTCTTTCTTCCAACTCTGCCTCTCATCCATTTACTGTTTAATTCCCATTCCTCAGTCTATCCTCCCAGGGTTTCTATGCTTCTTCTTTCTTATAATTTGTAGTGGTTTATAAGCTAAAAAAGTCATGCATTTTTGTTCAGTCCGTGGTCACTTGACTTGGTGGCTTTTGGGCCCATCATGGAAAGGAAAGCTGCTCATGGTGGACAGGAAGCAGGCAGAGAACAAGAAAGGAAGGGTTCAGGGGTAAGAAACACCCTTCAAAGGTGACTGACTTCTTCTCACCAGGCCCCTTTTCCATAGTCCATTCAGCCATGAACCCAGCAATGGATCCATCCACAGACAGAGTCAGTGTCCTCATGATCTAATCACTCCTCAATAGTGCCAGCATCTAGGGACCATGCCTTTCAACAAATGATTCCTTTTGGGGAACACTATATCCAAACCATGGCAATCACATTAATTTTCAAGTGTTTAAGGTAAGCCAAATAGCAACTTTAAATCCATCTGTAAACTTAATTCCTCTGTGCCATGTGTTTTCATTTCCTGTTACCGCTATGACAAACTAATTCTGTTCCATGCCTCTTTCAGCTTCTAAGGCTGCCAGCACTTATTGGCTTCTGGCCACAGCACTCCAGTGTCTGCTTCCTTAGTCAAATCACCTCCTTTTTATGCTTCTGATTTCCTTCTGCATTCCTAGTAATAAAAAGACCACTGCAAATACACCAGGCTCACCTTTCCAGCTCAAGATCCTTAATTTAGTGACATCTGCAAACTCCATTTTGCCACTTAAGGTAACATTCACAGGTTCTAAGCATTACACTGTGAATGTATATTGGAGGCTGTTATTCATTGTACCACACTGTATAACATGGCATTTTCACAGGTTTGGGGATGGGGCACAAACATTTTGGAAAGCCCATTATTTTGTCCCCCACATTCCCTTTAAACATGGTTTTTCTGAAAATGTTAACAGACAGATATTAGAACTTCTTCATCTACTCTTCACACTTCTCAACTCTTCTTTCACACCTCTCATCTTTGTCTTATTACACATTTCTAGGCTAATTACTTTGTTCAATCTTTCAGCTCATTAACTGACTCTTCAGCTATTTTTATTTCACTATTTATCTGTTATACATATATTCTTTTCCTAATTATCCTACTTCTAAGTTCCAGAAATATGGTTCTGTTTCATAACAGCCAGCTTTTAATCTCCCTAAGGATATCTATTCTGAATTTTTTTATATCATCTGTTAAATTTGTTTTGGGGGAAGGTTGATTATTCAGTCTGCTGTTCTTTTAAGGTATATTTCTAATACTTAATAATTCCTTCTTGTTCCTATTTGTACTTAAAAGTGAGACTGAACAATATTGCCAAATGGAACACACTTGTTTTAAGCCAAATGCACAGCTTGCTTTTTTTGTCACGATTGAAATCCAGTGTACGAGAGCATGTAGCTAGTGATCACAGACAAGAGAAAAGACACACAGCCAAAGGTTTTGAGGTCCATCTTTAGTCTTTTGTTTCTCTGGACATGAAGCATATTCTTACCTCTCCCATGTTACACTTGAATTTGTGACTACTTTGTCAGAGACAGTAACAGCAACTCCCTCTCAAAAACGAAAGCTTTCGTTAGTAAGTACACGTATTTTTACAAGTTTACCCAGATGCTGGCAAGTTTGTTTCTTTAGGGCCAACACTCATACTAAGAGCACATCCAAGAAAATAGTTTGCTCTGTTTATATTTTGGTTCCCAGGGCTTTTGCTCAAGGACAAAAGCCATTTTCACTGGATGGTAAATGTGGAGGAGGGAGAAGAGTTCAGAGTAGTAGCTGTTTCAAATGCAATCCTTTAGTTGGTTTATCTGGTTATTTACCCATTCTTCCCTCCGGTGCTTTGTGTTGGGTGACTTTTACCTTGGTGTTTCTCTGGAGATTTTATGGGGAAAGTAGCTTTCATTTCAATAGTTCTTCTCTTCAAGTTGAATATTCTTTGTCCTTTCTTCTCCTTTAGGTCAGTCTGCTTTTTTTCTTTCCTTTTGTTTTGTTTTGTGTTTCTATGATTTATAACTATAAGTAAAATTTGTGGTTCATCTAGCATGTTTATTTTCAACTATAATCGATATTGTCACATAGATCTGAAGAGACTGAAGCAATTCCATTCCCACCACAGCACTTAAGAGTGGACGCAATCCTCATCCACATCCTCACAAGGTGCACCGTCATCATACTTTCCAAACTTGACTTAACCAGCAGATATAAAAGCATATTTCACTTTAGCTTTAATTTTTATTATTCTGGATATTGGTAAGATACGGTACCCTTCATATTTTCATTGAGTATTTTGTTCTCTTATCTGTGATTAACACTTTATTGGTTAGCATATCTCTTTTTAGTGATGAAGAGTTCCTTATAGATTCTTGTCAATAAATCCTATTGATCATATTGAACTGTAGGTATCGTCTCCCAATTCATGGTCTTTCTTTTCATTTACAATGGTTTCTAAACTATAAAAGTTATTGACATTGATGTACTACAACTTTTCTTTTTGTTTTATACTTCTCTATGTTATTATAACAAAACTTTTCTACTGCAGGTTTATACAGATAGCTCTTCTATTTTTAAAAAAGACTAATATAAAGCTTTTTATATTTAGGTTTTGAATTCACACACACAATATTTTGTGTGTGTGTGTATGTGTGTGTGTGTGTGTGTGTAGAAAGAGAGAGAGAGAGAGAGAGAGAGAGAGAGATTTGTCTCCTTAATCCAGTATCCCCATATCTTTCCCACAACAGATCATTCTTTCACAATTAGTCTTCAGTGCCTCCAATGCATTTTAAAGTTTCTATTTATGTATGTTTTCTCAGGTCATTATTTTGTTTCATTGTTTTGTCTATTCTTTTTGTTTTTATTTTTAAGTTAGCATATAATATTTTTATAATTTAACACATGCACAGAATATGATTAAATTAAGTTAATTAGAATTTCTTTCTCCTCAAATATCATCATTTCTATGTTTTGGAAACCTTTAAGCTTTTCTCTAGGCATTTTGAAGTGTATAATAAATTGTAGATTATAGTTATCCTACAATACTACAGAGCATTAGAACTAATTTCCTTCTGTAATAATACTGTACTTTATTAAGTACTATATATGTATAGAAATTTTGGTGTCAAGTAGGGCAAGTCTCCTCAGCATGGTTTAGCTTTCAAAGGGAATTGGCCCTTAATTTTCCATATAAATACTGCATGTTTTCTCTCATATGTGGAATCCAGATCTAAAAAAAAAACATGAACACAAATGGGGGAGTGTTTGGAAAGTGACCAGTGGGAGGGGTGAAGAGAGGTGGGGATGGGGAGGAGGCCATGATTGCAGTAAGTTAGACATACATATGAAAAGGTCATAATAAAACTCACACAAAAATTGTGAGAAAGTCTCAAAATAGGGGGTAGGGGAAGGAGGGATAAGACAGAATAATGGGGTAAGTTTGATCAAAGTACATCGTAGGCACGCATGGAAATATCACAACGAACCCCCTCACTTTGTATAATTAACATATCCCAAAAAAGAAAAAGAAAAGAGTTTACAACCAAAGTTTTAGGGTCCAGAAGAAACACTGCTGGGGCTTGTTTTTTGTTTGTTTGTTTGTTTGTTTTTGTAGTACAAAGGTTTGAACACAGGGCCCCACACTTACAAGACAGGTGCTCTACCACTAACTCCATATCCCACCCTTTTTGGCTTTTGCTATTTTCCAGATAGTCTCACATTTTCACCTAGGGCCAGCCTCAGAGTACAGTCCTCCTACCTATGCTTCTGCATAGTGGTTACAGGTGTGTATCCCACACCCAGCTTGTTTGTTGAAACTGTGTCTCACTTACTTTTTGCTAGGCTGGCTTTGAACCATGATCCTACTGATCTCATCTCCTGTGGAACTGGAATTACAAATGTGCACCACTGTGTCTTGCCCACTGTTGAGATTTTAACTAGAATTACCCTGAATATTTATATTTATTTGAGATAAGTGGCAGTTTTACAATTTTAATACATCAGTGTGCAAAGACTATTTTCCCTTTATTGTGTACCATGCACGAAGTTTTAGAATGTTCACCTTAAAGTCTTGCACATCTTTATTTTTCTCCGTGTACCTAATTATTTTTCTCCTTTATAAAAAACATTAATTAAGTTTTCATTGCTGGCATGTAGAGATATAAATATATTGTGTATGAGCATTTTATGTCCAGACACCTTGAAATTTGCTCTTGATAATTACGTTAATTAATTTATAGATTCTCTTGGATCTTCTGGATAGATAATCACAGCATAAAGGAATTAGGACAGTTGTCAACTTTTACATCTTTGGTTTTGCCCAGTTCTGTGAGTAAACCCTCCATGTCATGTCTTGCAGGCTGAATGAAGCAAACTCCAGGGAAGCCTATTTACATAGTAGTGTTTGTGGTGCAATACACCACAACCATGCACTGGACACCTGCTAAAGGCAGTGCAAGTGACAGCCTTATCATATTGCTGGACTGACAAGGAAGAGATTCTAACACTCTTTGGTGTCTTCTGCAAGTTTTTTTAGTCAATTTGTTTGTCTGTTGATTGGTCCTGGGGTTTGAACTCAGGGACTTGAACTTGCTAGGCAGGTGTTCTACCACTTGAGCCAAATCTTTAGTATCCCCTTTGTTCTTTAGTTATTTTTTTAGATAGGGTCTCATGCTTTTTCCCAGAGCCAGCCTCAGATGTGATCTTTCTACCTATGCCTCCTGTGTGGCTGGGTTTATAGGAATGAATCACCACACCCAGCTTCTGCTGGCTTTTTGGATATACTTTATGGAATTAATTGTACTCCCTTCTAATTTAATTGCTAAGAATTCTATTCTTAACTGATATTAAGCTTTATCAGCTATTTCCTAAATCCCTAATGCAGCTCCATATCATGAATTGCAACAATGGGTTATCTAAAGTTAAATCCCCTTATATTTTTAAATACACGCAACTTCATCATAATTATATGTATATGGAAGGAGAGAGAAAGTACATCATTTCATTTGTTAAACTATTTTGGTCATTTTTAGCCTCTCTGTTCATAAATTTGATAGATCTATAATTTTCACAGAATCATTGTCTAGTATTGGTATAAAGATAATACTATTCGTCTAAGACAAGACTAATAGCATTGCCTTAATAATGTTTGACTTTTTCTGTCTTCTTTTATTTTGGGCGGAGGTGATATTGGGGTTGAATTCAGGGCCTCAATTTGACAGGCAAGCAGTCTACCACTTGAGCCACTCTACAGCCCTATTTGCTTTGGTTATTTTTGAGGTAGGGTCTTGCTTATGCCTGGCCTGGACTACAATTCTCCTATTTGTGCTTCCCTGGGAAGGTGGGATGACAATCATACACCACCGCACCTACATATTGATTGAGATGGGGTTCTGAGAACTTTGTGCCTGGGCTGACCTTGAACCTCCATCCTCTCCATCTCTGCCTCCCAAGAGACGAGGACTGCAGTCTTGAGACACGGGCACCAGTGTTTCTTTTTCCTGGTGATTTTGGCGGAACTCACGTGTAAGTTTGTCTGTCTCATGTGATGTGCCTTTAGCTCATTCAGTTCCTTAAACAGTGTTGGTCTATGCTGCCTTGTTTTCCTTTGTGATAGTTTTAGGAAGCTGTGTTTTGTTTGTATTTAAGAAATGGTTTAGTACAAATTTCCAGGTCATTTACCTCACTTTTTAAAAAACATAATTCTTTCACTTGTTTTTGAATCTTCTTTCAATCTATCAATGTTTTCTTTTTTCCATTCAACCTTCAAATTATTTATTTTATTCATTTATAAAAACACTGTTTGCTTTAGTTTCCTATTTTAAGCTTGCTTTATTATTTTATTGTTTTACCATCTTATCCATCTTATTCCCTGTATTCAATCATCTTTGTTTTTACTCTAAGTTCATAAATGAATATTGTTCTCATCATTTCAGATTTTTAGCACTTTTTAAAATATTAGTTTTGGTCTAATTGAGGCTTTATCTGTGTCCTATTAAATGTGCTATGTAGTACAGGCATTCACTTGTTCCAGCACTTGTTTTTCCTTGAGATATTTATATTTGAACATGTTCTAATTTAAATTAAATTGCGTTAGGTGACGTAATACATGTGATAATAATTTTTGGAAATTTGTCGAGCTATTTTTTATGACCTGGTAGTTATTAATTTTTACAATTGTTTTCTGTGTGTTTCATGTGGATGTGTTTTTCAGTTGGGGAAGCGATGTTATTAACACTCTCTGCTCAGGTTTATGATGCTCAGTCATCTGTCAGTCATGTTGTTCCATTGTTTCATATACTTGCTGTTTTACCTGCTTCTTCTATTGAATCTTGAAAATTATGTACTAAAGTATCCTATTGTTAGCAACCATAAATTTTATTTTTCCAATTTAATTTTTCTAATTCCACTTCTTTTTGTGCTGTAAATTATGTATATATGTACGTGCCTGTGTGTAATGTGCACATAGCTATGCAATACACATCCATGCTCTGAATTGCCATTTCAGCCTCATATAATGATCCATTTTTATCACTTCCAAGCTTTGGTTTTAAGGTTAGTTTTTCATTCTGATATTATTATAATGCACCAGTTCCTTTTTTTCCAGAATTTACCTGAGGTATCTTTATTCTAATCAATTTCATGTTTGTCCTTATCTCTGATAATTTCATGTTTGTCCTTGTCTCTGATAAAACACATGGCATTAGCTATGTTAGTTTACTAGAGTTGCCATAACAAAGCACCACAAATAGAATGGCTTAAACCCAGAAATTTGTCTCACAGATCTGGAGGCTGGGAGTCTGGGGTGTTAGTAGTGTTGGTTCCTTTGGCAGTCTGACAGGAAAATCAGTTGTAGTTCTCTCTGCCTGATTCTGATTTTTTATTGGTAACCTTTGGCATTCCTTGACTTATGGGAGCATTACCTGAAATTGTTCCTTCATTTTTTCATGGTGTACCCCTGTGCGTATATCTGTGACTACATTCATCCTTTCTGTAAAGACACCAGTCTCACTGGATTAGGGACCCATTCTACTCCATTGTGACTCCATCTTAATTCATTACAGTTTCAGAGATCCTATTTCCAAATAAAGTCAACTGTGAGCTACTGGGGATTAGGATGTTAACATATGAATGGGGGCTGTACAGTTCAATCCATAACACTGAGTTTTAAAATTCAGCACATATAGATAGATGGATAGATAATTTGAGTTTATGTCTACCTTTTTGCTGTTTATTGTACTTATTTCACATTTGCTATCCTCTTTCCTGACATTTTTAATTGATTGAAGAGTTTTGTTTTATGTAAGAGGCACATAAAATTTCTACATTTTGTACTAATCCTTAAAAATTAAGCTTTTAATCTCCTTCAGAACTATATAAGAAAACTTAGGAGAATTTCACTATCAGATACCTTGTTATTATTTTTATTATTACTTATATCTTTTTGCATCCAACTTGTTTTTAACACCCTTCCAAGCTCATCATTGTTTTGTGCAAATAACACAAAAGTCTGGACATTAGGGAAGTGAGGCTCAAGCTATAAAATCCTGCCTCGCAAGTGTGAAGCACTGAATTCAAGCCCCACCACTGCTGTTGCTCTATGCACTGTCTCTTCTGGACCCAAGTTTATCCTTCCTGACATATGAACTTTAGTCAGTGGTTTTGTAAATAGTAAGAGACCCACTGGAAAATTCTATTGTGTTTTCCTGAAAAATAATAAGTGACAAATTTTAGTTTGAAAGCTGTTTTTCTCTTTATCTTTCCTTCCCACCTACTATGCCAAATTCTCTCTGTTTTTGTGTGCATCAGGTTTATAACAAAACAGTTCAGATGTGGATTCTTAAAAGATATAGCCTGTGTAGAATTTGCTGTGTTTCTTAAATCTGAACGTATGATTCCTTCCTCCATTGTAGAGAATCCTCATCCACTATCATTTCAACAATTGCCACCTCCTCAGTCACTCAATTTCTTCCCCGGAAATCTGATTAGTTGTGTGTTGCAAATTTCTCTCTCTATTCTTCATGCCTGACATGTTTTTATCTCTCTTACACTCTGTGCTGCATTCTGAGTGATTTCCAAATATTCATCCCACTTCAAAAATTTATCTATTCTCTTTTTAAACCATTTACAAAATTGCTTATTTCAGTATTTATATCTTACTTTTAGAAGATCTGTTTGATTCTTTGTCAATTCTACTTTGTATTTTTTAAAAGTTACACAATTTTTTACTGCTCTAAAAATCCTCTGTGCTCTATCTTTCCATCCCTGCCTCCCCAGTCCCCATTATCCACTGATCTTTTCACCATCCCCATTGTTCTGCCTGTTCCGGAATATAATGTAGTTGACATCACACAATAAGCAGCCTTTTCAAATTCTTTTGTTTCACTTAGTAATATGTTTAGGAGTTTCATCCATGTCTTCATGGCTTGATAGAGCATTTCTTTTTAGCACTGAATAATTGTCAGTTTGTGTAGATGTACAATAATTTATCACCTTCAGAAGGACATCTTGTCTGCTTCCAAGTTTTGACAATTATGAATAAAACACTGATGTGAAAGTTTTTGTGTGGACATAAAATTTCCACCTTTTGGGTAAATATCCAGTAGCATAGCTGCTGGATAAGATGGTAAGAGTATGTTTAGTGTTGTAAGAAACCACCAAACTCTCTTCCGAAGTGGCTTTACTTTTGTGCATTCCCACCAGCAATGAGTGAGAATTGGCTGCTATACATCCCCACCAGCATTTCATGTTATCAGTTGTCATGGATTTCAGCCATTCTAATAAGTATATAATAGCACCTTATGGTTGTTTTAATTTGCATTTCCTTGATGTCATATAATGTAGAGCATATTTTTACACTTTATTTTCTTTGGTCAGGTATCTGTCAAAGTCTTTGGCCCTTTCTTAACTATCACAAAGGAGTTAGAAAAAAGTGTTTTAAATATACTCACCATAAAGAAATGATTAAAGTTTATGTGATGGATATGTTAATTACTCTGAGTTAATCATTACCTAAAAAAGACATGACTGAATACATTAGGCAACTGTGAACCATGTTAGTTGCTCACCACTTAAAAAGGCCAATGACTCAAGAACAAGTTGTTGGGCAAGGAAAAAGATTTATTTGGAAAGCTAGCAAGCTGAAGGAGGAAGAGGTTAGGGTCAACAAAGACCATCTTTCTTAGGGGCTGCAAGTGCAATGCTGACACAGGCAGTTGTTATGGTAGGCACATCAGATAGGAGGGTGCCAGTGAAGTTAGAAATTCCAGAGCAGTTACAAATTTGGAGTGGTCTACTTTTCTGACACATGAGCTGCTACTATCAGTAGGTCACTGGACACTGTAGATTTTGTAAATCTAAAGAAAATTTGCTGACTAGTAAGTGTTATGACTCATGTCTTTTTGGCTCCTTTCCCAGGAATAGTTAACTCAGTAGTTAACTACTAGGATACAAAAGGCACCTTATCCCCAGAGAACAAGAGAAGATAACAAAAGGCTACTTTTCCTCCCAGAGGAGGGTATGTGTGGGTGGGGGTGGGGGGTTGAATGGAAAGAGAAAAATGGAGAAAAGCTCTCCCCCCAGCAGATGGGGTGGGGGATAACATTTTCTGAAGAACAGTTTTTAACCCGTTTGGTGGCTTCAGTCACATGTACCATATGCAGCAAAGCTAGTGGGAGACTAATAACGTATGGCCCAGCTGTGTGACCAAGGAGAAGTATAGAGCTTACTTAGGTTTGCTCCTTGGTAACAATCACATTAAATCCCATTTTTCAGTTGTGTTGTTTTCATATTGTTGAGGTCTTACTTTGTATTTTTATTATATACTGCTTGGTTCTTATATTTTTAATTCCACTTTTAATTTGTTTCCTCCTTATATTCTTCATCCAATGATTCTATTAGTTGAGATTATTGAGGGTCTAATTCTTGTGTTTATTCTTTCTCTTGAATCTTACTCTTTGACTTGAAGTCTCCTTTTTATGTTTTTCTTTTTTGAACTTAGATATCTTTCTCAATGCATCTTCAATTTTGAATACCTGTGACATATGCATTGGATATCTTTCTTTCCAGAGATATTTTCAATCCCTATCAAGAGGGGCCATGACATACTTGGGGGTCCTCAGAGCCCTCATTCTTCCTAGTGGGCAGCTGTGATTGTAAACATTCAGGGAAGAATTTCTTTCCTCCCATAGCTCATGCAGACACAGACACCTTTTCTTTTAGTCTCTTTTGTTAGCAGAGATTTTTTTTCTAGTACAGTATTTTTTATCTATAGTGTAGCTCCTTGAGGGTTGCAGGCTTATGCAGGGTCTTAGTTCCAACCTCTGCCTTTAAAAGACCAAAGAAATTATTTTCTTCCCTGATAGCCATTAAAACTCAAACCTCCAGGTTACTAAGCATAGCAAATGCTCCCAGGGTAGTCACTGCATGGGTATCCTTATAGCTTTAGTTTTCAGGTGTCCTTCTGTTTTAGGTCCCTGAAGATACATCTTTTCTTCTCAGAAACCCAGCTATACACTTGAAAGAATGTTTGGTACATTGTACCCATCATTTCTAAGTGATTTTTTTTGTTCAGAAGGTTTTCAAAAAGTTTCCCAGATAGCCAGAAAAAGAGATATTCTGTTTTCTATGTTTTAAATATTCTCAAAATCATGGTCCACTAATCCTTACATTTCTCCATCCTGCAAAGAGATATTTATGCAGAAGGCATAAAAAGCAAGTGAACTCAGTCTACCACCTCAATCCAGTTTTTGAATTGGACCTTGAAGGTTGTCAGATAGAAATGGAGAGACCGAGGCCAGTCTATGCTAAAACAAGGCAAACACAAAAAAATGCTTTCCTCGAGGACAATGAAAGCTTAAGCAGAGCTGGGAGCACTATCCATTAGGATAGAGACACAAGAGGTCTAAGTGATGTTTAAAAGGATCACGCATGATACAATAAAGAGTCTGGATTCTGCCATACACCCGCAAAATAGATACCATTTATTTATTATTTACCAGGCGGAGATTTTACCTCTTATTGTCCACATTTTATAAATAAAGTGGGGCAAAGAGAGTTTGGGCTGGCTAAGTTTCAGCCCCTAGGAGGTGAAGAATGGATTCTGTTTGTCTACAACACTCATGAATTCAATCACTTTCTATAGTGATCCCTAGTCAACAAAGGTAAGTTAATAAATATTTTTAAGACAAGAGTGAAGTAGTAAGACTGGTTATTTAGGAAGGTTATTCTTATTAACCTGATAACACAATGAGTGAAGGAATTACACACCACCACTATTAGCTGGTTTTCTTCCCCTTCTCCCCTTCAACCCTGAAAGCTGTAGTCTGAGAAACAGAGGGAAGAATAAAGGTGAAACTTTGCCCTTTAAGGCCCTTGGATTCACTCTTCATGACATGGTGAAGGGTGTGAAGGTGCCTTTGGAAGGTTGGAAGGCATCATTATGCTCTTGAAAAGGCATATTTGTATAGCTGCACAGAGAGTGGCTTATAGGAAGTCCAAGATTAAAACAGAGAATTATGTATTACTCGCATACTTTGCTAACTCCATTTACAAGAATAGAATATTTGGACTGCCCTGGTTGGGGAGCAGAAGCAAGGAATGCAAAACTATTCAGAGACCAGTTCTTAAAGGACCAGCTGGGTAGAGTGGTTCACAGGCAGTCACATTGTCTTTCTGAGGAGAAAAGGCAGTGGAGAGATGTTGGCAGGGTGTAGAAACTGGGAAAATGATATAGGAGCACATTAGTAATAAGGATGGAAATTGTATTCCCATTGGCTAACATGAATATCCTCTACTTCGGAAATTCTCCAAAGATCTGAAAAAAGAAAGAGGCTTTGCAATGTGGAAATATTCTAGGTAGATGAGGAGTGACTGACAAATGAAGATTCATGTAACACCTCATTTAAATGTTCTCTCATTTAGTATGTCATATTTTGTGAGAGAGGTATTATTGTTCTCAATACAGGAAAACTGAGTCTAGAGGTGCTAGCTACCTTGCCTAAAGCCAGATACTAGTAACTGGCAGAGATGGAATTCAAGCACAGATTTTATGGCCCTTGAAAGGTGTACTTTTTCAGGGCACCTTGCTGGGAAAAAAACTGTGTTAATCAAGGTGAGATTACTCTACAGTGGATTGGAACTCAGAGGGGAGTCAAAGAAAATTGCAGTAGCAGTCCAGACAGACACACCCTGAACGTGGCTTTCCAGATCTCTAATGTTTTCAAATGTGTCACTCCTGAATAACACTCACTAGTCCTGGGGACTGTCCTTCCTCCCAGGATCCAATTCTGAAGCCTCATTTTCTATCTTGTGGTCACAAGCCAGAGCTCCAGATATGCCCCAGTGCATACTCATCAAGGCACCTCTGTGTGCCCAAGCCATTCTGAACCCTCCTAATGGTGCTTCCTAATGAGGGAGCCAGCTGACCACACTGTGGGCCATGCATTTAGGGAGCTTCCCAGGGCTCTGCAAGAAGCTCTGTGTGTATAGTGGGCAAGTTGGTACAGGGATATTAAAATCACCTCCTTTCCACTTTCACTCTTTTCCATCTCCACAGGCAGAGAGAGAGAGAGAGAGATCTGGATAAAACTAGCCAACCATCTTCTCTTTTGTTCTTCATTGTTCTAAAAATCAGCATTTACCGTCTTGGTCATAAAGCAAGAAATCAGATTGGCATAGGATGTCATGGGTTCAGACACTTAGATAAAAGGATATCTGGCATAATTTGATACAGAAGTTTAGTTATTAGAAATTCAATCCCCCAAGTTCATATGTTAATGAATGGTATTTGGAGATGTGTATTTTAGGAGATAATTAGAAATGAGTTCTTGAGGGTGAGGCCCCCCATGGTAGCGTTAGTGACTTTATAAGAAGAGGAAGAGAGACCTGGGCTTGCAGCCTTGCTCTTCACCACATGATGTCCTCCACCCTACTATGAGGCAACGAGAAGGTTCTAAGCAAATGCCACTACCATTACCCTGGACTTCCCACTCCAGAACTATGAGCTTGTATTCTTTCTAAATCACCCAGTCTGTAGCTTTTAGCGATAGCCACAGAAAGCAGACTAAGACAACCTCCAAGGAAGGAAGGGGTAAAAAAGAGGCTAACAGGTGAGACAAATTTCATCAGCTGGTGCTATAAATAAATACACCAAGAAGGATGTAAGACCATCTATAAATAGTCTATCAATTCCTGCCAAAAGAATAGGTTCAATTTACATTTACTTAGTACCTACTCTGTGTTGGTTATAGGATAGTAAGCTTTTCCTCTACATTTCTCATTGCAAACCCAGAGAGGGAGTCACTGTTAACCACCTTTTACAGATGAGAAAAGTGACAGTCCCAAGGTTTAAATGGCTTACCCAAGTTAAGTTCAGCTTTAAGTCTCAGAGCCAGGATTCTCACCTAATACTTTCTGATTTCTAAATAAGTCTAGGACTCTTTCCACTATAGGATCCTACTACCTTTAACTAGGAATTTGAAATTAATAGAAGGAAAAGTGGAAATTTTATGGAAAGCAAAATTGCACAGAAAAATATTGGAGTCATATTTGTCTTCTCATCTGCTTTATCTTAGTCCATTGGGGTGCTGAAACAAAATATTGTAAGTTGGATGATTTATAAAAAACAAAAGCTTTGGAAGCTGGAAAGTCCAAAATCAAGCTATAGACAGATTGGTATCTGATAAGAGCCTGCTTTTAGATGATCCCTTTTTGCTATGTCCTCCTGGTGGTGTGGCAATGCAGCTCTCTGGGGCTCTTTATAATGACACCATGGAAGGTCCTCCCACCACCTCATCTTACAAAGGCCTCTTCACCTAAACCATCACCTGGGTACCTAGTTCTAACATATTGATTTTTGAGGGGACACAGACCATAGCACACTTTGTCTCTAAATCTAGCACTCTGCTGTAACTTACCCATTCCTTCTTTATGTCTATTTAGTCTCCCAAGGTCATGCTCTGAACTTGCTCCCAGAGCCTCAGATTGCAAGGATCCTTGGAATTTAACTCCAGCAATCAAGAATGCATTAAATGCTTATAATGTACTGGTAACAGAAATCCCAAGAGACACAAACTTGGTCACAGCCTACAAGGAAAAAAGTGCTAAGACATGGGACCAGAATTAGAATTTCTTGTCTACTTCAGGTTTGGTTGCCACCACTGAGTGATATTTGTTCAGTTATTCAACGAATATTTGTTGAATATATGCTAAGTTCTAGACATTGTTCTCTTTGCTAGGGATATAGATGTAGATATAATAAAACGCATGTTCTACATTTTTATGTCCTCATAGTGGCAGCTAGACACACCCTTGTGTGGATAGATAGTCATCACATCACAGGATTAGATCCATATGGTTAGAGCTCAGGGAGCAGGGAGGGTGGTATTGGAAATGAGGTCAAAGAGCTAGCAGGAGGACAATAATTTAGGGTCTTTATGCCAGTTATAAGGTTTGGGGATATTAATGAGTAATATGGCAAGCTATTTGAGGCAGAGAAGTGAAATATATTTTAAAAGGCTCTCTCGGGGAGCTACCTAGATAATAAATTGTAAGGGATAAGGTCTTAAGTGAGAAGACCGGTTAGGAGCTTAAGCAGCATTCCAAAAGAAAGATGACTGTGTCTTGGGCCAAGATCATATCAGTAGGAGTGTTGAAAAATGTTCAGATTATAGACATATTTTGAAGCTATAGATAACTGGCTTTCTAGAAAGATTGGATATGGGGTATACTATGAAGTATAAGAAATGACTCCAACCTTTTTGGCTTTAGCAGCTGGAATAATGGATTTACCAATTACTGGGGTACTGGAGATTAGAAATGAAGATAAGTAAGTCAATTTTGGATGTGAATACTATGAGATGTCTGTTAGATAAACAAGTGGAAATGCTGAGAGTCACTTGAATATATGAGTCTGGGAAGGAAAGAGGCTCAATGTGGAATTATAGCTGGGAATACATAAAAGTGGGAAGCATTAGCTACAGTCATGAAATGAACTAAGATCATCAAAGAAGTTAATGCTGTTAGAGAAAAGAAGAGGTCAAGGACAGACTTCTGGAACACAAATCTCGCATGGAATTATTAGGAAGTAGAAAAAAAAAAAAACAGCAAAAGGTATAGGGAATAGTTGGTGAGTTGCCAGAGTTACAAAGGAGCCACAAGATAAAGGAAGATGTTGGTGTCACCACACCGAACCAAGCCCATTTTGACATCCAGAACTAGAATCTAAGATGGTACGGCGTGGCATTCTTGGCATCTGTATGGGTGTTCTGAGGAGGACAAAGCTCTCTGCCACCAATGGCTTTTTGGAAACAAATGATAGGGCTGGCTCTGTGGCTTAGCTGGTTAAAGCACCTGTCTACTAGAAAACAAGTGGTGTGGCAGGAGAAGAACAAAAACAAAACTCAACAGGAATTTAGGCTGACAGTAGGTGGTGACAGCATTGGAGACATCCTTACAAGAACACCTAAGATAACTAGAACTAGCTTGAAGAAACCCATTCACAATAATCAAGCCCCTGGGAACTTCATTTGGGAATAAAACAGGAGTGTGATTAAGCCCTGAAATTGTGAACAAAGAGAGAGATTTGATTGCATAAAACATTTAAATTTTCTGGATGGTAAAAACAAAAAACTTAAACTTATGACAGAAAAGGATTAATTTTTTTTCTTTTACCAAAAGGTGTACACAGGAAAAAGAATGACAACCAGTTTGAAAAATAGGCATCAGAAAGTAGCATACAGTTATAGGAAAAAAAAAAAAAATATATATATATATATATATATATATATAGCCAACCAATGAGTAGAAGGTGCTACATCTCACTCTTAACATAAAGTGCAAATTTTTTTTTCTTTTATTATTCATATGTGCATACAAGGCTTGGGTCATTTCACCCCCCTGCCCCCACCCCCTCCCTTACCACCCACTCCGCCCCCTCCCTCCCCCCCCCACCCCCTCAATACCCAGCAGAAACTATTTTGCCCTTATTTCTAATTTTGTTGTAGAGAGAGTATAAGCAATAACAGAAAGGAACAAGGGTTTTTGCTGGTTGAGATAAGGATAGCTATACAGGGCATTGACTCATATTGATTTCCTGTGCGTGGGTGTTACCTTCTAGGTTAATTCTTTTTGATCTAACCTTTTCTCTAGTACCTGTTCCCCTTTTCCTATTGGCCTCAGTTGCTTTAAGGTATCTGCTTTAGTTTATCTGCGTTCAGGGTAACAAATGCTAGCTAATTTTTTAGGTGTCTTACCTATCCTCACCTCTCCCTTGTGTGCTCTCGCTTTTATCATGTGCTCAAAGTCCAATCCCCTTGTTGTGTTTGCCCTTGATCTAATGTCCACATATGAGGGAGAACATACGATTTTTGGTCTTTTGGGCCAGGCTAACCTCACTCAGAATGATGTTCTCCAATTCCATCCATTTACCAGCGAATGATAACATTTCGTTCTTCTTCATGGCTGCATAAAATTCCATTGTGTATAGATACCACATTTTCTTAATCCATTCATCAGTGGTGGAGCATCTTGGCTATTGTGAATAGTGCTGCAATAAACATGGGTGTGCAGGTGCCTCTGGAGTAACCTGTGTCACAGTCTTTTGGGTATATCCCCAAGAGTGGTATTGCTGGATCAAATGGTAGATTGATGTCTAGCTTTTTAAGTAGCCTCCAAATTTTTTTCCAGAGTGGTTGTACTAGTCTACATTCCCACCAACAGTGTAAAAGGGTTCCTTTTTCCCCGCATCCTCGCCAAGCCCTGTTGTTGGTGGTGTTGCTGATGATGGCTATTCTAACAGGGGTGAGGTGGAATCTTAGTGTGGTTTTAATTTGCATTTCCTTTATTGCTAGAGATGGTGAACATTTTTTCATGTGTTTTCTGGCCATTTGAATTTCTTCTTTTGAGAAAGTTCTGTTTAGTTCACTTGCCCATTTCTTTATTGGTTCATTAGTTTTGGGAGAATTTAGTTTTTTAAGTTCCCTGTATATTCTGGTTATCAGTCCTTTGTCTGATGTATAGTTGGCAAATATTTTGTCCCACTCTGTGGGTGTTCTCTTCAGTTTAGAGACCATTTCTTTTGATGAACAGAAGCTTTTTAGCTCATAAAGTGCAAATTTAAACAATGACATATCATTTATCATTTTTCATGTTACAGATATTAAAAGGACTCATAATATTCACTTCTGTCAAGGGTGCAGAAAAACACACAATCTCATGCACAGTTTCTAGAAGTGTATACAGAGACTTTTATGAAGTAATTTGACAATTCTAATAAAAATGTTAATAACTTTAAATATTTAGAACAGCTTTAGATTTACATAAAAAATAAGAAGATAGTTCAAAGAATTCCTTCACTTCCCACACCCATTTTTCCTTATTGTTGACATTTTATATTACTACTGAGGCAGACAAGGACCATTACTGGGACAAGAGGAGGATAAATTCCCTGGTTTCAATCCAAAACCATTTATCCACTAAAAGCAAAGCTACATCTTCTCTTTACCTTCTCTGGTCAACAGGATATGGAATGTGTCCTTCTCCTCTCCTGTTATTGTCATCGCAGTGATAAAATCAGCCAGGTGCAGGGTGGTTCCATGATGTCTCCAAGGACAAATGGCCACTTACCTTATTTTATAGGAGAAGAAATTTCTTAAAACATGAAGAAGAGGAAGGAATTTCTTTTAAAATGCCATACTCAAGACCAAGTGGAAAATTACCAGACACTACCCCATCCCAGCAACCTGATAAAAGACTTCTATTCCTTCACCTGTCTGGAGGCAAACTGATCTCTCTTAATCAGTGCTATTCCCTTTTCCTGAGCCTCAACCTGCCCCGGGATTAAATCTTTTGTCCTTGAGTCTGAGCTCTTTGCCTCAATTTTACTTTGTTACCACTGATCAGACATTCCTTCACGCGCAGCACTATTATATGTTTGTCACAATTAATGAACCAGCATGAACATGTTGTTATTAACTTCAGTAACTACTTTACTCAGATATCCTTACTTTTACTGAATGAGCCACTTGTGTTCTATTCATGCCAAATACCACATTACATCTAGTCATTATGTATCCCTCGATGCTTCTTGGCTATGACAGTTTTTCAGAGTTTTCCTAGTCTTTGACCATCTTGACAGTTTTGAAGTGGGTTGGTTAGGTATTTCATAGGCTATTCCTCAAATGGAATTGTTGATGTTTTTCTGCTGCTTGACTAAGGTTATATGTTCTTGGGAGGAGGACCAAAGAGGTAAAATGTCATCCTCATCACATCATGTATCAAGGGTATTAGAAGAGTTTTAGGCTCCAGGCCCAGATTCTTGGGCTTAGTAAGTCACGTCTGGCCACTGGCCCCAAAGTACCAAATAAAGAGGCACCTAATGGAAGACAGAGAAAGGAGATTTGACTGACCCAAGCACAGTCACTCCACAGGAAGAGACAAGACAGCATTTCAATTCATTTTCCCGCAAAAGACATTTGCTTTAGGTTTAGAGAAGAAAGAATTGGGATGGGGGGAGAGGCGTGCATAATTTTTAAGCAGTCCCAGTCACAGGTGTGTTTTGGACTGGCCAAAGGTGGCAGCCACAGGTGGTCTGGTAGCTCACTGTCTCAGAATTGAAGAGGGGGTTCTTGTTACAATAAGGTTATTGCTGCCTGGCCATTGGTATGTCCTGCAGAGGTCCTAATGGTCTTTTCCTTAGGGGGAGTTTCCATTGTAAAGTTTTTATCTATCAGTCCTGTCCTTCTTGGATTCCAAAGTGGCAGCAAGATGAATGGTGCAGAGCAAAGACAGATACAAAATGCCAAGGTGCTCTCCTGCTTTTAGTTAATTTATGGACCCAAGCAAGGAGTCAGTGATTTTTAGAAAAAGCAGTTTTTAAGTACCTGTGACAAGGGCACATTCTCTTCCCAAGACTCATTGCTGATGTTAATCTTGAAAATCTGGTCAGGGTGGTGCTTGTTTGGCTTCTTCTCTAAGCTCTTCCCCCTCTTTCTATACGATACTCTTTGCAAGGAAGCCACTACAGACAGCCCACACCAAGGAAGTAGGTGTGCTCCAACTCTGACGGTGTATTACCTACATAAAATAATTTGGCATTCTTCTGCATGGGAGATTTTTGTTTTCTTCATGTATTTACTCCATAATTTATGTATATCAATAAGTTTTATTTGTTCTTTGAGTTACAGTCTGGTACTATTTAGCTATTTTATTGCTGAAATTGCTCCGGTTTTTCATTTGGGAGCTCATTCAATTGTTTTGCATGTCCTGTATATGGAAAATAGACAACACTGTTCCTGCACAGAACCCCACTACTGTACTTAAAAACCAACACTTCCCCATTTTTTTACACTACAAGATACTCCAGGCTTGTCTTGCCTATTTACTGCCACAGTCTCAGAATCAGTGATTTCTCCAATGAGGTTTTATTCCTGTTATTAGAAAATAGTGTTAGAAACCAAAACCAAAGGACAAGGCATACTCATTGTTACTGTGTGGTTTTTGTTTTCAGATTTTTCTCAGCTGACAGAATGAGTTGAGAGATGTGTGTATGCTAATCTCTTCATATATACATAGCTATTTATGTCTCTGTATGTAAACAGCCATCTATATTAAGAAACACATGAATTCATTCTGTCATCTCCAATTTTAATCCATCACCACATGGACCATTCTCGATTTCTCCCTTTGCCTATTTGTAACTTCCCACTCTAGCAGCCGGAAGCTTGGCTCCCACCAGCCATCATCCATTTACTTAATTGTCTGGCTGCAGTTAAATTTACATGTATAGTGGTTTTAGAATTGTTAACCCACACCTCCTGGGGAACAGCTTCATCAAGGCGGTTGTCTGCACAGCTCATTTTGCCTTTAGTCTCACAGACTCCATTCACTTCCAAAGTTACAGAGGTCAGCGTGTCTTGTCCTCACTTCCTCAGTGAAACTGTTTCATACACTTGATGCAATTACATTATTTTGTCATGTTCTGCATTTCATCCTGGGATCTCTCCTCTACTAAATTATTTTTTTTTAATTTTGCCTGTTTTATAGTCCTCTCTTTGTGCTGTAAAGATCTCTGGATCTTGAAAAAAGCATAGTATTACATAGCCATTGTATCATATATGAGGTCATGCATTCTTGAACATGGGATACATATCCCCATGTATTTTGATCTTTAATTTCTTCCTTTAGTATTTGGTAGATTTCTGTACACAGGTGCCGTACATAGTTTATTACATGGGTACATAAGTAGTTTTGGTGATTAGTGTAAATGGTATTTTTTTGTTTCAAATTTTGATTGTTCATGGATGGTAAATAGGAAAACAACTAACACTTTTCTTGATGTTTTACCTTTCAACCATCATGTAATGGGAACAGTCACCTAGCTATGCTCACAGTCAAAGTTTTTAGCCTAGCAACTAGATCATTATATTGCCAGCTTGTTTTGCAGAAAAGCAAACTTTTTTTTCTTTCCTTCCTTTCTTGTTCTCCTTCTACCCCTCCCCATTCTCCCATCCTGGGGAGTTCACAATTAATATTCTTACTGCCACCTACTGGGTCCTCATGTTCCTAAAACTTGACCCAGAAGCCCAGGAGTTTGTGGCTTTTCCTTAAAAATCCATCTTTCCCCTTGGGACTGGGACTGCACTTATTTTGAGATACTAGGCCCTGCATTCTGTTGTTTGCTGACAAATCAAAAAACCTTTATTTCCCTTTCTCCAAAACTCTGCTGTGGTTATTTGTGAATTGAAATCAAGTCCAAGGACCAAATTTTTGGCCTCATTCCTAAACTCATTCATTAGTAACAGGAAATTTTTATAAATACTTTGGTATTTTCTATATAGATAATTGTAATTGTATCTTCTATAAATAGTTTTAGTTCATTCTTTCTCATTTGTGTACTTTTTGTTTCTTTTTCTTGTTTTACTACATTAGCTAGGACTTCTAATACAATGTACACTAAGAACCTTGAGAAAAAACATTCTTGCTATCTTCTAAGTCTCAGGATAAAATCAGTCTCTCACCACTAAATACAGTATCCACTAAAGGGGTTTTGAAGGTATTCTTTAACATAGTGAAGGAATTCTCCTTTATTCTTAGTTGGTAAGAATTTTTATCAGTAATGAGTAGTGGACTTTGACAAATCTTTTAAATAAGAATTGATATGATCACATGATTTTTATTTTATGGCCTATTGATATAGTGGATTAAACTAATTGACTTTCAAATGTTTAGCCACACTTGGAATAAATAAAAAATGGCTTTGTTGTATAATTCCTTTTACACACTGTTGAATTCAAATTCCTAACATTGTATTAAGGGCTTTTAGAGAAATCTATATTCATGAAACACATTTGTCTGCAGTTTTCCTTTCTTTAATATCTTTGTCTGGTTTTATAACAAGCACTTAGAAAGTGCTTTTTCTAAAAAGCACAAACTCTTCACTTAGGCCTACAAGTTAACTAAAAGCAAGAGACAGCTTGGCATCCCTACCTCCATTTGCCATCTGTCTCCTATTCTCTGAGTTTCTCTCTCTTGCAGTCACTTTGGATTCCAGGAAGGCAGTACTGACTGATAAAATTTTATGACAAGGGACTTAACCTTCCCCCAAACAACAGTGAACCTTGCAGGACAGATCACCCCTCAAACGAGGACAATTACCTGTGATGCTGTGGCTGCACTCTGGACCAAACTGATGAAAGTGACAACTTCTCCAGAACTCTTAAACCATCTTATTGATCAACCAGGTCATGTTTTGCCCAGGGCTGCCTACAGTTCTCCCTCTATTTAAATCTAGAGCTCCTGTCAGTATCCCAAAGATATGCTGAGATGCTCACTTTCTCTTACCACGGCGTGTTATCTTACTAAATCTCCATTCTCTAAGAAAGGAGAGCAGCTGCATGCACTTGATAATGTGGAAACTCCAGAGTTGGGATTCTAGCTTAGTATGCCAGAATACAATTTTAGAATTAGGATAATGCTAACTTCATAGAATAAGTTAAAAAGTATTCCTTGTGATTCTGTTTTCTTGAAGAGGTAAAGAATTGGTATTAGTCTCTCTTATACATTTGGTAAAATCTACCATTGAAAACACCTATGAGTGGTGGGCTTTTTTTTTTAAAGGTTATTATTGAATATAGACTAAGTTTATTTAATTGCTACAAGGCTAATCTAGTTATATTCCTCTCCTTGTGGGACTTTTGGCAGTTTGTGTCTTTTAAAAAATTGAGCCATTTAAAGTTTTAGGGTATTCCTGCATTATTCTTGATCTCTCTTTCATTTCAGATGTTGGCAATTTCTTCTCTCTCTCTCTCTCTCTCGCTCTCTCTCTCTCTCTTTCTCTCTCTCATTACCCTAGCCAGAAGTTTTGTCATTTTACTGATCTTTACAGAGAACCAGTTTTTAATTTTGTTGAATTTATCTAATATCTTCCTGTTTTCAATATGACTTATTTCATTCAAATTTTTTCATTTTCTTTTCTTCTGCTTAGTCTTAGGCAATTTGTCTTCTTTCTCTCATTCCTAACATGGAAACTTAGAAAATTGATCTGATATCTTGCTTCTTTCCTAATATATCCATTTAATACTATAAATTTCCCCTAAGAGCTGCTCTTGAGGCATTCCACAAACTTTTATAAATTGCATTTTAATTTCCATTTAGCTCAAAATATTTTAAAATTTACCTTGAGACTTCTTTTTTAACTCTATTCTTTTTTAGAAATGTATTGCTCAAAATTCGAATAGTTGGATGTTTTCTAGCTACCCTACTGTTATTATTTCTAGTTTAATTTCATTGTGGTGTAAGAAAAACATACATAGCATAATTCTAATTGTTTTTAATTTCTTGAGGTGTGTTTAATGGCCCAAAATATGGTACATCATGGTAAGAGCTCCATGTGAACTTCAGGAGAAATGTGTGTTCTGCTGTTTGGGGATGAAATATTATATAAATGTCAATTAGATCAAATTGACTGATATTGTTGCTCAGAAATTTTTATCTGGTCAAGGCTTTCATTTTCCCTTACATTGTTTTTCTGTGTCTTGACTAAGAAACATAGTGTACCCTTAGTGCTTTGTAACCTAGTCAGCTACAGGCTTTCCCCTACTGACTTGAACACAAGCCAGGGCCTTAAACATTCCCAGGTATTTATAAATTTGTTTGGATTATTTCCAACAACAGTGAAAAAATTAAACATCTCGCTGACCATGTAGAAATTCCAGCCCTGAGCCAAATTTCTTAAATTCTCCCATAAACTCTACAACCCTTTGTAGACATACCCAGGTAGAACATCTCTGTCCTCACTGTCCATTGAGTAGACAAAATATAGCTCCCTCTGAATGTAAGTTCCCTTAATATATACTTTGAATTGGTATTAAGTGTTTCTTTCTTTGGAATCTCAACTGAATTCATTTTGGGACAATTTAGAGCAGTCCCTAGTGGGAACTTCCCTGCTGCTGCTTTTTTGTGTGACTCCAGCTGTGGGTTTGGCCACATAAGCACATCGCTGATTTTTTTTGCTTGCTTGGTCTATTGATTACTGATACAGGCATGCTGAGGTCTCCAGTATAGGAGTGAATTTGTGTTTTTCCCTTCACTTCTATCAGTTTTGTCTTATATATTTTGATGTTCTGTTGCTAGGTCAATTCACAGTCAGGGTGGTTACATATTCTTGGAGCAAAGACCCCTTTGTCATTATGCAATGCCCCTCTTTACCTGTGGTTATCTTCCTTATTTGAAGTCAGATTTATCCAAAATTCTATTGCCAATCCAGCTCTCTTTAGTTAGCATTAGCATCATACATCTTTCTCCATCCCTTTCCTTCTTATCAACCTGAAACACTGCATTTAAAGTGAATTGCTTGTAGACAGCAGAGTAAGATTTTTAATTCACTTTAACAATTTCTGACTTTTCTATGACATACTTAGGCTATTAGCATTAAAATATTTATAGAGCTGGATTAAAATCTATACTAATTTTCCTTATATTTTTCTTTTTCCCACTTTTTCTATCTTCTGTGGTTTTAACTGAGCATTCTATAGAATTCGATGTTTTCTCCTTAATTAGCATATCCATTATGCTTCTTTTAAAAAGTTATGATAGTTCTAGAAATTACAATTTTTATGCTTTTTATTTATTTATTTACTTTTGCTGGTGGTACTGTGGTTTGAACTCAGGGTCTTGCTCTTGCTAGGCAGGCACTCTACCACTTAAACTATATCCCCAGACTACAATGTTCATTTTTGACTAATCTAAATTCTCTTTTCAAATACTGCTGTGCCATTTAACAAATGCCACAGGTACTTAAGAAAGAGTGTAATCAATTGCTTCCTACTATCCTCTGTGCCAATGTCTCTTATTTTAGTTCTCTGTGTGCTATATTGGTTTACTTTATTGTTACTACCATTGTTTTAAATAGACAGTTACTTTTTAGATCACTTAAAAATAAGGATAAATTAATAAAATATTTTTATAATACATTCATTTATTCCTACTCAAGACACTTTTTTTTCTGGTTCATTTTTCTTCCAGATTCTACCCTGTCATTTCCTTCATTGTGAGGAGCAACTTTTCAGTTGAAAGACAGACATCCGGGTGATGTATTTTCTCAGTTTTTATTCTCTGGAAAAAGTCCCCATTTTTTCTTCATTCTTGAAGAATAATTTTGCTGGATGTAAAATTCTAGATTGTTGGTGTTAGGTTTTTCTCTTTCAACACTTAAGTATTTCACTTCACTCTCTTGCCTAGAGTGTTGAAGAGCCTTCTGTGCTTCTTACCCTTGTTCCTCCAGAGGGTAAGTTTCCTTTCCCCTCTGCTGATGGTCAAGGGTTTCTCTTTGCCTTTGGTTTTATGCCATTTGAAAGATATGCCTCACATAGGATCTGTAATCTGTAGTTTGGTGACTATCATCAATTCTGAAATTTTTTCACACAGTATTCCTTCAAATATTTCTTCTATACTGCTCTCTCTTCTCTTTCTGGTATTTCAATTATTTGTATATCACACCTTTTGAAATCATTCCCAATTCTTGAATGTTTCATTTGTGTTTGCTTGTTTTTTCATTGTTTTAGTCTTTGGTTTTGGTTTGAAAAGATTTTTTGTTTTTGTTTTTGGCAGTCTTTTATTTTTGGTACAAAGTATCATGTTTCATCATGACATTTTCATGTGTGCTTTGATCATACTCACCCTCTATTTCTCCTTCTTATCCTCTTTTCCTCCCCCTTTTCCCTTCTCCTTCTACTTCCCCAGTAGCCCCCTTTTACTTTTATGACCTCGTTTTCCACAAATGAAAGAAAACACGTGAAATTTGTCTTTGTGAGACTTGCTTATTGAACGTGATAATCTTCAGTTCCATCCACTTTCCAACAAGTGACATAGCTGGAAAGGTTTTATTGACCCACATTTAAGCTTGTTCATTTATTTCTTGCCCTTGTCCAGTCTTCAAATGGGGCCATCAAAAACTTCCTTCATTAGAGCACCTGCCTAGCAAGTGTGAGGCCCTCAGTTCAAACTCCAGTACCACAAAAAAAAAAAAAAGAAAAAGAAAAATTTTCTACATTGTTGTTGTTATGCTTTGACTTTTACCCTCTAGTATGTCCTTTTGAATCTTAATTAAAATTTCTACCACTCTGCCTATATTATCTCCTGGTTTTTCATGTTGTCTACATTTTCCCTTAGAGTTTTTATCACACGAACCACAACTATTCTACATTCCCTATTCAACAGATCCTACATCTTCATGCTATATGAATCTGGCACTGATGATAGTTTTGTTTTTTCAGGCTAGGTTATTATTATTATTATTATTATTATTATTGCCTGTCTTGTTGAAACTCAGATATTTTGAATCAAGTAATAGGAACAGAAGTAAATAGATATCTAGGATTAAGGTATATATAATCTGGTTGGGAGTTGTGCTTTTCAAAAAAATTTCCTTGGTCATAGGTATCAGGGGCTTCAAATTCCTTTCATGTCCTTGTCCATTCTTTAGACTTCTCTAAGTATCCCTCAGACAGTCTGTGTCTTTCCTCTCTTTTAAGTGTAATCTCCTGTTGTTTTATTGAACTACTATGATGGTGTAGGAGAAGGGTAAATACTATGATCTTCCAATTCAGTCTTTTAGTGGGCTAAATTTTAGTGCTGTGACCTTTACAGGTATTTCTCCAATTATACAATCTTCTCTACTATCTTCCACTCCATTCTCTGATTACAGTATTCTCAATTTATTTACTGGAAACTTACCCTCTTTATGATATGTTCATTCTCCTTAAATGAGGCTGAAAGACTAGCAGGAGCTACAGGGGGAGTTCCCTTCCCTCACCTAGTATGAGGCTTTGTGGTCATTTCCCTGGAAACAAGGACTTTCCAGTGAAATAATTCCTGGCTATATTTCACAGTAATTATCTGTCCTTCTCCCTAAAAGAAACAGTAAGAGCCTAGTGGAGTTCCTGGAATTAAAAGTGTGGAGAATCCCACATCCCAGGGATTCTTCTCTTGCAGTCAAGTACACACTCACCCTGCAGACACATTAGCATTTCCCATGTCCATTGGTCAGCAGGTCCTAAGTTGGATAAGAGAAATAAGTTTTGATGTTCTGTTGCATGGTGGGATCTCTATACATAATGCTAATATATATTTCAAAAATGTGAAAAGTGGGCTGTCAGAGTGGTTCAAGTGGTAGAATGTTTGCCTATCAATCACAAGACCCAGAGTTTGAACCCAAATAATGACCAAAACAAAAAAGGTAACAAAAGTATTTTGAATGCTTCACCAAAATATTCACTTTTTACCTATCAATTAAAATCCCAGCCTTCTATGAGCAAAAGAACAGACAATAGAAAGAATAAATAACCCAGAATTAGACCTATACAAAGATCAGTTGACTGATATTTGACAAGAGGCAATAAATAAATAAATGATAGTCTTTTCAGCAACGATGCTGGAACAACTGGATATCACTCACAAAAATTCACACAAGTGACATTTTAGACCTAAAGGACCTAGGTATAAAATGCAAAATTATAAAACTCTTAGAAAACACTGATAACCTTAGATTTGACAATGATTATTGGTAAGTTAAACTTCATTAAAATTAAAATTTGCTCTCTGTGAAAGGTTGTATGGAGAGAGCTAGAAAACTAGTCATAAACTGGGAGAAAATATTTGCAAAAGACTCACCTAATAAAGGGCTATTATCTGAAATAAAAATAAAAACAAGAATAAGAAAACCATCACATTAGAAACTGGGCAGTTTATCTGAACAGATACCATAGCAAAGAATACATGGATGACAAATAAGTATTTGAGAAATACTCACTATCATGTCATTAGGGAACTGGAAATTAAAACACTGATGAGACATCACTACCGATCTAATAGGATGACAAAACCCCCAAACATTGACACCACCAAGGACTGGCCAGGATGTGGAGCAACAGGAATACTCATTCATGTTGGTAGGAATGAAAAATGCTCCCACCACTTTAGGAAACAGTTTGGCAGTTTCTTACAAAACCCTTCCACATGATCCAGTATTGTGCTGCTTAGTTTTTACCCAAATGAGTTGAAGACTTATGTCCATTCAAAGCCTGCACTTGTATGTTTATAGCAACTTCACACATAAGCCCAAACTTGAAAACAACCAAGATGTCCTTCAGTCAGTGACTAGATAGACTGTGGTATATTCCTAGAATGGAATATTATTCAACACCAAAATAATATGAGCTATCAAGCCATGAAAAGACTTGGAGGAAAATTAAATGCATATAACAAGATGGAAGAAACTAATTTGACAAGGTTACATACTTTAGGATTCCAACAATATGACATTCCTGGAAAGGCAAAATAATTAAGTCAATAAAAAAAAATAACAGGTTGCTAGGGACTGCGGAGGGAGGGATGTATGAATAGGAAGAGAATGGAGGATTTTAGAGAATGAAACTATTCTGTTGGATTCATATCAGTGAACATCTGTCAAAACCCACAGAATGCTCATCACCAAAAGTGGACCCTAATGTAAACTATAGATTTTGGCAGAGCCTATGTAAGCTCATAGATTATAACAAATGCCCCACTATGGGTCAGTGTGTCAATAGTGTGGGGATTGTGGATGTGTGGCAGAGGCTATCTGGGAAAACTCTGTACTTCCCACTCAATTTTGCTGTGAACATAAAATTGCTGTAAAAATAAAGTCTACTAAAATACTAAATGTTTATATATTATATATAACAATGAAGCACCTACTCTTTTACTTACCAGAGAAAGTAATGTGTCTCAGGGAATATAAAATATACTAACCAGATTTTATCTAAATTCTTTGCATAATTGAAATATGATTATCAATATTAGAAAGCCTAGCCAAAGACATGGTCCTTCTTTTTAGACTCCTGAAATAATAATTCTCATACTTTTCAGTTATGGTGACCATTAAAATAAAATATCATAATAAACTGAATTTTGAGCCAGATCTTCAAATGATTGTATCATATTATGACAGACTATGATTTCTAAAAATAACAAAGCATATTTGAATAGATATGTTTTGATAAAATATGATGTACACATAATTTAAAAATAAGTGATATATGTTTGGGAAGTAATAATGGGGTAAATTTTTTACCCATCTTGGAAGTGTATGAACAAAAAAGTTAATAGACTTGATTCTAGAACATCAGACATACTAATAAGTAGATGGTCTCATTGTCGGGTCAATGGCAAAGACAGAACAAGGGGCCTTCGGAACCTAGAAGAAGAACACTTCTTGCTTTTACTTTGGGGACAATACACAACTTTATCATATAGCTTTTATTTACCTTTTGTTTTAAGTAGAAAATGTTCACGGATCTTCAGAAAACACATTTGTCTGATAGTTTGGAAGTAACCACATTTGGAATTGAGGTTCTTTGCCCATATAGAGGGTTCCATACTTTTTACAACACAGTAGTTAATGTAAAAATAATATCTACCTAAGGGCGAAAATGCCTTACTGAGCCTTCTATGGCACAGACTTTAAATTTTATTCTGGGTTTCTACATTCTGTTTCTTTTATTTCCCTAGTAACAAGGTGAAAACTCTAGCATCCACCAATGTGAGGGACCACTTACAATATTTTAGCAATCCACCATCATATTGCTGGAAGAAGAGAGAAAAGATAAAGTATTCCACATGGAATAGCAATGATACCTGTTCTTCTTACCTTTTGTTTGTATTGTTTGGTTGTAAGGTATTCAAGCCATGAATTTTTAGTATGGAAAGAGACTAGAAATCACCTTATTTTAAACATGAAACTTTAGACATTGCCCTATTTTAAAGATGAGGAAATTGAGTCTTACAGATCTTTGGTGGCTGAAGCACAGATCATTGGTTTGATGCAGCTCATAGAGATACTATGTCAGGACCTTCAGAATTATGCTGGTGTGGTACCACACTGAAACAGTTAAGATGGTTCAGTCTGACAAGAAAAGGCTGAGAAGAGCCATAAGGGGGAAATCTACTAGGTCATCAAGACTGAGTCTTGGCTTCATGATTATGTAATAAATAACTTGCTTGACCTTTGTTCCCCATACCTGCATTCCTGGAAGATAAAGTCTATATCCTTTCCTGAGTTATACTAGTGTCTGTTGTCCATGGTAGATCTCTCAGACCATAACTGATAGTTTATGCTGATGAGTGAGTCATGGTGGGTCCCTTCATAATTTAGGCTGATGTGATAACTCAGAATAGAGTTGGCTATACTAAAAGAGCAACTATGTGATTAGAAGTTTGGGGTTTTGTGCCATGTGACATCAGCCTGACCTCCTGGAAGGTAGAGAGGCTGGACATTCATCCAGCCTATGGTCAATGATTGAATCAATCATGTCCTTAATGAAGCGCCAATAAAAAGCTCTTCTCATGAGCTCCCCTGTGAACTCTGCAATGTACCAGGAAGATAACCCATCCTCCGGATGACAGAGCTTCAACTCTGGGGCCCTCCAGACCTCACCCTGCTTATCTCCCCTTGGCTGGTGCTGATTTGCATCTTTTTACGATAATAACAGAGCAATCATAAATGTCATGGTATTCCTTTATCCCCAGCTATAGATTCACTTTCTGTGGTCTCAGTTACGTGTGCTCAACCTCAGACTGAAAATATTACATGGGAAATTCCAGAAACAGACAATTCATAAGTTTTAAATTGAGTACCATTCTAAGCAGGGTGATGAAATTTGGTGCTATCCTGCTCTGCCCTGCATGAGACATGAATCAGCCCTGTGTCCTGCATATCCAGGCTGAATATGCTGTAGCCTGTTGGTCACTTTGCAGCTGTCTCAGTTTTCAGATCCTTTGTCATGGTCACAGTGCCTACATCAGGTGGCCCTCACTTTACTTAGAAATGGCTCCAAAGCTCAAGAATAGTGGTGCTGCAATTCAAATCTGTCAAAGAGAAGCCAGGAACTACTTTGCTTACATAATGAGATGAGTTTTTGACTTAATGAAAAAATGTGCACTGAGCTCGCTAAGGCTATAAAACAATAATGTATTTCAAAAGAGAGACTATATTCACTATATTATAATTGCACCGATTGTAATATGTGTACATGTGATATATAGTACACTATGCTACTGCATATATTGCTGTAATTGTTCTATTTCACTAGTATATATTACATTATATTAGTGCATGCATTGTTATAATTGTTCTTTATTAGTTATTAATCTCTTACTATACCTAAGAAAATGAAACTTTGTCATAAGTGTAGTATGTATAGAAAAAAAACATAGGGTAGGGTTCTGTGCTATTCATAGCTTTGGGTATTTACTGTGTGTCTTGGAAAGTATTCCCTTGAATAAGTACTATGTGGCACTTTCCTAAGTTCTGTGGGTCATTTTAGTGAATTGCCAAACCTGAAAAGGTAATGGGAACCCGTGAGTTTGCAGCCAGTCATCAAAAGTGAGGGCAGCCTGAGATCTCCAGATTGTGGCTGATTCTGAAATGAAGACAGTTTTGTGGAGGACAGGGTATTTAACCTGTGAAATTGAGCTCAATTCTAGCATCTTCATTTGTGTTCTGTTGTTACAGCAGAATATCCAAGACTGGGTAATTTATAAAGAGCAAGGATTTTTTTTTTCTAGTTCTGGAGTCTGGGAAGTCCAGTATTAAGGTGCTAGCATCTGTAGATGTCCTTGTTGTTCAGTCTCCCTCAGTGCTTCCTGGCAGCTCAATCCATTGACAGAAGAGTGTGTGTGTGTGTGTGTGTGTGTGTGTGTGTGTGTGTGAAAAAGAGATAGATGGAGAAAGAACTTTCAGAACAAGTCCATGACCCCACTCCAGAAGAACAACATTGCTCTATTCATGCAAACAGAGCCCTCATGACCTAATTGCCTTTTAAACGTCCTGCCTCTCAATGCTGTTTATTGGGAATTAAGTTTCCAACACACAAATTTTGGGGGACACAATAGCATATGGGTAGTTAGTTTTAGAAATCATTGTATTCATGTTCCTAAGATTCTAAAGTTTTTTGGGGAGGAGGAGAAAGATAGCTCTAAAACCCCTAAGGTTAAGACAATCAGAGAAAACCTTCTCTTATTTCTTCACAAAACACCCTTTTTTCTCATCTCCCTCCCACATCACCCCAGGCCAGCTGAACTCATTCCAGTTTCCCCAGGCTCCCATCCCTTGCCCCATGCTTCGAGCATCCTAGAAATATTCTCCATGCAGAGCATAATATAGCAGAGCTTTCTTCCCCTCTCTCCTGTTGGGGCAAGATTAGTTCTTTTGAGAGCATGATAAAAAACCTTTCAGTCATTTCTCTCCTGTAGGCATAAAAGCAAGCAAGCAAGAAAAACCCACCTCATTTCTTGTCTTGGGTAATTGCTGGGTTTCTTTTTGCTAGGAAAATTCAGGGATTACTCGAATGCTGGAATGAGTTGGCAGCCAGGATGCCTGCTTCTCCCCTCTTCAGTAAATCACACTTGTCCTGCTTTATTATTTTTTTCTTTTTGGAGCAGCAGGCAATTTTAAGTCTTTTCTTGAGTCTGCTTATTGCCCAAGCATGACTTCTGAAACACAGAGTGAATGGAATGACTGAAGAAAAAGTTGACCTGTGATGTTGAAGGGAGGGAAAACATAGGTGTGTAGCAAGAGCCATATTTTACATACAGGAAGCCAAAGATTACTATTTTCTCTGTTTTTGTTATTGTTATGTTTATTTGTTTTTGTGTGTTTGTTTGTTAAAAGACTATGTCTCCAAGATCTGGAAAACATTGCAAAGAAACAGTGAAGCTGGGCCCACCGAGTTCTTTCTAGCAGATCCACACTATGGAGAACTGCAGGTACCTTGGGAGTCTTGTCTCCTTCATCTGGCAGGGTGTGGAAGTCGTTCTGCTGTTCTTAACCTCAAGAGGCCCTGGCCACGTTGGGGTTTAGTAGATTTATTCTTACAGAAGAGAATGAACTGAGGAGGTATATTTTCTTTTCCCTCACAATTTATGTGAGATTCTACCCTCTACTCCATGAAAGAGTACATATTTGGTAAATAGAAAGGAAGGAATTTAACTTCTAAACTATTTATGGAACAGGAACATAGATATCTGGCAATGCACTGAGAGTGGGAAACAAAAAGAAGAATGAGACCTCGCTGGCACGTGGCTAGTCAGTACATGCATAGTGGCCATCTTGCCTGATGAGAGCAATGCCAGAGAGATGTGCATGTCCCAGGGGAGCAGAGTGGGTGCCCAGTTTCAGAAACAAGATAATGAGGAAGAAGAGAAGGGAACACCTGAAGTGGAGGTGATTTGACAGTGTGGCAATGGTCCATCAGATTAGGCAAAAATCTCATCTGTGACCTTGGGAAAGTCAGATGGCCTCTCTGAGCCCCTATTTATTCATCACAGCAGAACAAGTACACCCACCATATGGGGCTGCTGTGGGGATTAGAAGAGATCTTTTAGACCAGTCATGTGGAGCAGTGCCTGGCCCTGGGTAGATGCAATTAAAGTGAAGTTGAATTTCTCCGCTTCAGTGAGGAAATGAAGCTGTAGGCTCCATTCAGTGGGCTGTGAGGTGACTCAGATCTCTCATTTGAACAACTAGGCAGGTACTGAGGTTAACACAACAGGGTTGGAAAAGGAAGGAGTGAAATGAGTGTGGTTTGGAATTATTGCAGTTGACATGCTTGAGAAACATTGGGTAGGAGGGGAAGGAGGGAAGGAGGCAGGGGAAGGAGGCACATGCTGTTGACTGGTCGAGGAAACTCTTGAGTAATCAGGACAGCACAGCACCTTCACTTTTGCAATTTCTATCAGTCAAGCAAAGAATTGTCTCTCAGTGACTCAGACTTTATCCTGCTTCATCTCCCTGAACATTTAGAGGACAGCTACAGGGATGTATGAACCCTTATTGAACTCACTAACTCCATTGTGCATTTTTTTTATTTAGTAACTATACAGAGGTGCCAAACACTGGTTTAGGGCATAGAGAAACAACACTGCATGAAACACTTGAGCTTCTGCTCAATAAACTTAAATGTATTCACATAACTTACATCTTGGGCATCTCCACTCCCTACTACTCACCGATAGTTTAATTTCAATAGAGGAAGACACTCCCACACATAACCCTGGAGGGCTTTGTGGTGAAGAAGAAGAAAATCATCTTGGAAGGACTCTTAGAAGTCATGGAATCCTGTTTCCTCAGTTTAACACATATTTAGTGAGTATGTATTTTAACCAGACACCCTTACTTTTAAGAATCCGGAGAGGTGTTGTGGACTGGATGCTTATGTCCTTTTGAAATTCTTGTTTGGAGTCCTCACACCCCCCCCCCCCAAGCATAGCTATACTTGAACCTGATCTTCTAAGAAAGTAATTAAGATTAAATGGGGCCATAAGGGTGGGGGCATAATCTAATTGTGTCCTTATAAGAAAAGTCCTCCTCCCCTGCCTCTCTCTCCTTGTTAACACCAAGAAAAGTCCCTGTAAGCACAGAGCAAAAAGGCAGCCATTTGTAAGCCACAGAGAGAGCCCTCACCTGAAAGGCTGACACCTTCATCTTGTGTAACTGAACACCATGAGTTCAAAGTCAAAACAAGTATAGCCAAGAGATAAAAGAGTGGAGAAAGATTTATGATCTGCATCAGGGAAGGAGAGCCCAGGAGTTATTTCCAAAGGGATAGTCTCCCAGAACAAAAGATGTATGGGGATTTTATTCAGGGAAACTATACATATTTACATGAGAAAGCAGTTTGGGGGTGGGCACATTCCCAAGCATGCTCAATTCAATGTGTACATTACTGAGCATGCTCACTTTGAGGTCATAGTGTAAGAAGGAAAGATGAAGGACAGGAATATTCTGGATATGTTAATTTGTGTGGTAAAGAAGGCAGACAGGAATACTTCTGGAAATACATAGCTTCTTTTCTCAGAAAGGTTTTAGCTGCAGCCAAAAGAATGGACACTTTTATGATGAGTTAATATAGGAGTTTGCCCCTAAGAACGCCTGCCTTATTTCGCTAATAATAGTTGGACTTTTCAGTCTCCAGACTTCAAAAAAATAAATTTCACCATACCACTTTATGGTATGATGATCTGAGCTAAGATGGAGTAGCAGGTATATCTGTTCATTCAGCAACTCGTCCACTGAAATAAGAACCGTTGATGACTTAGACTGTATCTGTAGTCTCCCAGGGTGGGCTGATCCAGATGGTTCTTTGGTGTGGACAGGTTTGCTCCCTGTGCCTTTCATGCTTTTGCTGGGGTCAACAGGGAAGGTCTCTCTTTTTTACCTGTGACACAGGTAAAAGAGAATGAGTGGAAATACCCATGTGGTCTTAGAGCTGGCATGTAGTCACTTGTGTTGGCCAAAATGGGTAAAATAAATGAGGCTAGCATCATAGCAGGAACTGCCACCAAGTTTCATGACAAAGAGTGTGGATACAAGGAGGAACACAAAGTTGGGGTCCTTAAGGCAATTGAGACACCTAGAGTTCAAACCCAGGTCTCCTCAGACCCTACTTAGGGTTATTTTCACATTACTAATAAAATTTACTTTTAATAAGAAACACACACAGACTCTGCCCCTGTACCTCCCACCCCCACCCGCTGCAGGCAATGGCAAAGTTAGGGTCACAGTTTGCATGCTACAGCTTTGGGCCAGCTGCCAGGCAGGTGTCCAGAGAGAGGGAAATAGCTGCACCCAGTTCTCATTACACATCAAAAAAGTGAAAAAACAGTGGAAAATTCTGTGGAGGGCAGGAAACCACTTAGCCATTTCTGGCAAGTATTCCACTGGGTTTGGAGGCTTTTAAAAAATTCTATTTTCACCTGAGTTTCTGCATTCTGAAAGCTAAACTGGGAAGGCTGGTTACTTGGAATAGACTGTTGTGGAATTTCCAGTATAGTAAGGAGGCTATTTAAATCCAAGAACAAAGATCCAGAATGAACCCTCTGTACTAACATCAAGTCCAGAGCAGCTACTCCCAATGTTAGTACTCTCTCCTCTAAAGTGAAAAAAAAGGACACTGAACATTGCTTCCTCAAGGAGGCTTCTGAAAGGCAAGCAGATAAGTTGCTGTTATCAGCAAAGAAGTGGGGTCATGAGTACTGTGGAGAGGAAAGTCTCCTGAAGGCAGCTGCTCACCAGGAAATACAGTGTTTTAGGTTGGGCCTGTGGTCATAGAACCAGGGCAGAGTCACTGGCTTCTGACTTTCCCATGAAGTTCAATGGAGAAAGTCAAAGTCCAGGTGAGAGCAGCTAGATTATAGTCAACTTGAACAAACATAGAAGAAAAATCTTTTGTTATGGCCGCTACCAAGGGCTGGAGCACCACAGAACGAGGGACCCTGATTTCAAAAAAAAAGTTTCAACTTAACCAACATCAAAGAATAGAAGTGTCTCCTCTTATGATGTATGAGAAATTATCCATGACTAGATTTCAGTATAGGATAATCAGCACTTTACAACAAAAGGCAAAGTTTATAAACGAAGAAAACCCCAGGCAAGCTGGGCACAGATCACTGGGGACATCAAGAGACCATTACGAATAACACTGAGTGTAGCAGTGGTAACTCATTTCCTTCCCAGAACCTGAAGACTCTTCTTGTCAGCATCAGCCATCTTTTCAGACATGAACAGCTACCTTGTGAAGGGAAAGAACTCCCATTTGTCTGATGGCCACACTAAGGAAGCTTTTTCTTGAGCAAGGAGCATAGGTTTGATGAAACATTCCCTGACCAACGAATGGCAAAACATGTACATCTGGGGTCAGTCTCCCTGCTCCTCTCCCGAGAGTGCACAGAGCTTATTTATAACATCCCCTTATCAAAACATCATGCTAGTAGCATGTTCACCTTGGGAACTTAAAGAAAACCTGTGACAAGTGCTGTCAGTGATGACAAAGGAAAGCTGTTGGTATTGGATCGGGTACCTCTGTGAGCAGTGTAACGGGTCTGTGTCTGGAGACTGTTCACAGGGAGCACTACCAGATGGAGAAGGATGGATCTTTCAAGAAGACTCTTAGTTCTAAGTTGCTGGACCACCCTTACTGGAAGTCCACTGGAAGCTCCCCTGGTATGCAGTGAGCTAGAAAATCAAAGTAGAGGAGGAAGAACAGTCTAGAAATAGCTGCAGTGGACAATAACAGCTTCCTGTGGTAAACTTGTCCTGATTGTCCTCAAACCTTTGGCCCTCACTTGCTGTCCAGTGCCCTTTCCAGAAGAGTCCTGTTTTTTTCCTCCCACATGGCTTTCTCTTTAAGTTTTAGATATTCTTCTTGATACCTTATATTGCTGCCTTATGAAAATGTTTCATCAATTGTTTCTCAATTAATTGATGGGCACTTCCCTTGACTCCACTTGTTTCTGTTATAAACTAATAATTGATGAACTTCCTTATTCTTACAATTGTTTCTGTAAGTTAAATTCTCAGCATTAGCATTGCCAGTGAAAGAATATTCACATTTAAAATTTAAAGAGAATGGTTAGATCACCAAGGGTCAATCAGTTTAAACTGGTTAAATTTTTCCAGTCTTATATATCACATGACAGTTTCGTTTGGTGCCATTAAGTTTGCACAACTTTTTCTGTGTTTATTTGTGCATGGTCATTCTTTACCTATTTTTCTATTGGATTGTTTCTTTTTTATTTATTTAATACATGAGAAACATCTATGTACTAGCCAATGTGATGATTCCTAAAAATAGAGCAACAAACAGGACACACTGATTTCTGTCTTCGTGTACTATGGCATCATTCCAGTTATGAAAATATTAAATTAATTATAAATACCCTAAGTATTGTCACTCACAAAAGGTAAAAGTCTTTAAAACCAACATTTTGAAGATATATTAAACAGAACTTGTTAGTTTTTATATAATGCAATTTATCTCTCTTTGGCCCAGAGAGAGAGAGAGAGAGAGAGAGGGAGAGAGAGATGCACAAAGCAACATCTTTGGTATTTGCTGACTGGCCTCAGCAAGGTGGGAAGTTAGGCAAAGTGGAGATCACAAGGCCCTTCCAGGGGGTTCTGTTCTGCTTAAATCCCACTCAAAGCCTTATAGCCATTCTCTACACCTCGGTCTGTTACTTCAGCATCATGACCAGGGTTGGCCTATGTTTTCAAATCTGGGGTCATGAATTTTTCTTTTCTTTTTCCTACTTCATTAAAAACTACTCTCAGGAGTCTTAGCTGTAAAAAAACAAAACTGATCATGAATTCTGATAGCTTTTGTTCACCAAAACAAATACTTACCAAGTACTTACTTATGTGTGACTTTGTGCCCGGAGTTAGGATGTCGGTCTTAGATACGAATTATAGAGCTAGTTTTCAAGGGACACACATTCTAATGGGAGAAAACAAGACATGGACATAATTAATTGTTTTCATTGTGCTTGCAAAAAATTACTTAATATAGTGCCCAGCACTGCCATAGAAAGCTGGAGGACAATGAAAAATAAGCCAGACCCCAAGTCTCTGCCTTGGTAGAGCTTAGACTCCACTAAAGATCTGAAGTAGGTAGATGTGTGTAGAGTACCAGAAAGAATACAGAATTTCTGTTCATTGACGGATCTGTGTGAGAGAGAAGGTATGTGTCGGGGGGTTAGATAACATTCACGAAGCATGAACTGGCTAGTTTTAAACAGCTTTATTCTTCTGAGAATATGACTCACAGAATGCACTCTGAAATTACTGAACTAGGTTTGACCCTGTCTTAATATTTAGGGGAGGTATCACTGGGTAACTTACTTAAACTCTGTGCAGTGGTGTGCTGGTAAATGTTTAAAAATCAAATCTGTGTGTGTGTATGTGTGAGAAAGAGAGAGAGAGAAGAGAGAGAAAAGAAAGAAGCCATCTCTGCTTTTAGTGTCTGCCATTTTCCACAGTGTAAATAATTCCACTATGGACTACTTCGATATGGTGTTACTGGGAAGTGTTAAATAATAGGGTACCACTCTACAGACTTTCAACATACAGAAACAATAAACATGATAACCTCAAACATAAATAATAATAAAAGAGTTCTGAAGTGCTGAGTTTAAAATACTTATTGCTTTGCTTTAAATGTAATTTATTTAATTTTAAGTTTATACAGTTAATTTGAAAGAAAAAGCAGCCCACAAAATTCCTGAAAGTTTACCTGTATGCTCACATTGACTCTTACAAGTCAGAGTTGATTTTTTTTATTGTTGTTGTTGTGTTTTGCTTTCTTACAGTGTGGGGGATCGAACCCAGAACTTTGCACATGCCAAGCAAGAGCTTCTACCTCTTGGGCTACATCCCTAGCCCAGAGACAAGGGGTTTTGGGTTATTGGTTTGGTTTGGTTTTTGGCTGTACTGGGGATTGAACTTAGAACCTTGCACTTACTAGGCAAGTGTTCTACCACTTGAGCCACACCCCCCAGGCCAACTCTTGCAAGTCAGGATGAACCAGCTCCAGGACACCATAGCTCTGTGCTTCCATATCTAATTTATGAAATCAAGGTAAATAAATAGCTCTTACTTTATAGAGTGTTTTTTCAGATTAAATAAATTAGTTCATAAAAGGCATTCTGCACCTAGCAAATTATAAACACTCAACAAGTGTTGGCTCTCATCAGTATCACTATTGCCACCATCAACTAGTATAAATCCCAGGAGGGATTTGGGGTTGAGGGAGGTTCTTGTAGATAAGGCCAACCTTGTGATAATCTAGTTGGTAGCCAGAGTCTGCCAGTGATGGTGCCCATGCACACCATTCCCTGAGGTGAGCCTGTTCATTGCTGACACACTAAAAACACAACACTTGCACACATGGGCACTGGAGTCCTTCCCAGGGGAACTGGGGGTGTGACTGAGCCTTGGCTGGGGACAATCTATTCTACATTCTCATACAAGTAATCACCTTCTTTTACTCTAATGCTGCTCACACACCTGGCTTCTTGCCCTCTGAGAGCCATTGCTATCCCTCACCTCTTTTGCCCTGTTCTTCTGTATATCTCTTTTCTCACTTCCACCTGTCCCTGGACTCAGGTATAAAGTTGACATTTATCCAGGCATCTTTCTGAATGCTTTTCATAGCTTAATGCATTTACTTGTCACAAAATTTATGAGGCAGTTTCCAATATCATTTCATTTTATGGATAAGCAAACTGGCCCAAAATCAGTTTCCCACAAACCCTTACCTTGAGTGAAAGAGCTGGAATTTGCACCTAGATGTGGTTTCAATACCCACACCTTCATTATGGAACTGCTCCATTTCTGAGTCATCACCATTGTCACCCATTCCTTCATCAAGGATGAGAATGGCATGGAAGCTGAGTGGGTCATTATCTTGTGGCTTGGAGTTAAATACATTTTTGGCAGCAAAGCAGATTGTGCTCTGCTCAATCTTAAGTTAAAAGAATTGTGAGCATTAATTGTAAGAATTAAGAATTGTGAGCATTAATAAAATTTAGAATTACATTAACTTCTGTGACAAATAATGGAAGAAGATGATAGTAATCATTCATTGAACAAACCTTTTTTTCAGGTTGTCCTCTATGTGCTGGCTGGCATTGCTCTAGGCACCTGTATTGCAGAGGAATAGAACGGAGCTGCTGCCCTCCAGAGGCAGTGTTGGAAAAAATATTAGGCAGTTTGGAGAAGGTGGAGGGTCCAGTTTTTCTCATTCAAACTTTTGGATATCATTAACTCATGGTACATGAACTACTTCATCAAAAACAATGTATCATATCAGAGCAAACTAATAAAGAGCTAAAGACATAATACAGTAAGTGCAGTAACCAAGGTATGACAAAGGAAGAAAGAGGAACCCTGTCTGGAAGGATCATAGAGGGGCTTTCAGAGGATTCAAGGTTCAGGTTCAGCTTTGAACCATGTTTGCCAAGCAGAGGAGGAAAGGAGAGAGAATAGCTTCTCATACAGAGGAAAGAATATGTGTAAAGGGAATCTGCAAAAAATTGGGGGTAAATTTTTTTATGAGTAATCCCTAAAGTGAAATATCTAACAGACAAGAGTCTTGTTCTTAAGGGTGGATGGAGGAATAAATATACAATGAAGAGTAAATTAAGCATTGTGGGTAAGGAAAATTGCAACAAGGATATGAAGGATGTGAGAGTTGAGTCATCTGGTCTACCCTTCTTGGCTCACAGAGGGCATAGGTCAGGTAGAGGAATCAGCAATCTCATGGTTTTCATGGATAGGCAGACTCAAGGTTTCATGTTGCCATTGCACACTTTGCTACCCTATAGTTGAAAGCAGTGGACAAGTGAGTTCCCATCTCTAAGTATTAAGGAATCTGGAAGGCATTTGAGATGAAAAGTCTAGTAGAGACAACAAAGTCACAACAGAATAAACAATCTCTCAGATTCTTTAGTGAATCAGGTTGATTTCCTCCACCAAGGAAGCATTCATTCCAACCATGTACATGTGTTGAAGGAACACCTACTGATGAGAGCATGGCCAGTCATGAGAGAGACTGGGAGTAGAGTGCTCATATCCAGATCCCAGCACAGAGCTCTCTCTCCAAGACCATAAATCCTGATCACGCTTTTGCAGCAGAATATGTGCCTTGGGTCTGGGAGGTGTCCTCCCTTGAGTTGTGCTTAAAGAATAGAGAATGATCTATAAGAGGAATTAGTGCTCCCTCAAAACTTCTTGCACTAAAATCATCAGAAATATCAAAAGTCCAACTTTGCAACTGTAAACAGGAAATAATGAGCAACTGTGTTCACACCTGGGCTGGGGATGTGGGCATTGCCAGTGCCCATAGTAGAAGGTGCTCCCGGCTCCCACCCTTGCTACCTGAAATATACCAATCCACCACATGCTAGGTCCAATTACACCCCCTCTGTGACAGTGTTCCTAATAACTGCAGCCTGGACAGATCATTCTCACTTTCTGCTGTCCCAGAGCACAAATAGGAAATTGACTGTAGGAAAGCCGGGAGCCAAGTTTGTACTCACTTGTGTTTTTTCCTAATTGTTTTATGTGGAAATGTTTTATCTTCATGACAGGAGAACACATTCCTTGAGGAAAAAGCAATACATCTTCTCTTTATTTTGTCCCCTAATGATGGTTAATATATGTAGGCAATGCTCAGAAAATAAATGTTCATTCAGCAAATATTGCCAGGGCTCATGAGGCTACCTAGGCAGAGAGATAAGCAGGTGTCTAACCCCATCCTTAAGAAGCTGCCACTCTCCTGGGGAATGGGGATAGGTATTTAAACAAATGGAGCAGAGCCCCATTAGAGAATAAACTAGCATTATGCATTTCATCAAAGAAGTATCCACAGAACAATGTAGACCAGACTTGCTGCAATCTGTGAGTTACAGTCAACAGTAGGGACTCAGAATTAGAGTGGAGGGACAGACATCAGGGCCTTCTGAAGTCACCACAGATGGTCTTCTGTGGGAGACTGAGTACATAGAGAGAGTATAGAGAAGCCATCCTCAGAAGGGTGTCCAATCTTTTGTGAATTGAGGTTCTAAAACAAAACCCACCTGAGCCAGAAATGAGGCAGAAGAGGCAAAGAGAGCTACCATTCTAGGGCCTTGAGTGGAGTCAGCATGGTGTCCTGACTTGGAGCCAGACCCAAGCTGACTTCCTTCCTACAATGTGATTGTATGGGCAGAGTGAAGAGCATTGTTTCCAAGCCTGTGCCAATATCAGGAATGGGTGGCCAGCTTTGGCTGCTGTGCCTTCTAGTGCCCATACCAGGAGAGGATGTGTGCCAGCCCCCATCTGCTCTGCTCCTCTGATGCAGCTCTCACAGGTTGACTTCTATTCACTGCCAGCACCTTTCCCTTTGTGGCAGAGGAGAGGGGAGGGGACTAAGCCGGATTTGCTCTGAGATGCTGTATCACTGCATACATTCCCCTGGTCACCACCTTAGGAATGGACCATCTGAAAAAAACATCAGCAATGAAAGCATGGGGAAGATTTGAACCTCTGCAGACTGAGGTTAGACTGGAAGGCATTAGTTATGCCCCACTATCCCACCCCTAACTGTACCTGAATGTTGGAAAGAATATTTGGTTATTCAAAAATACAGAAAAATTGAAATCAAAATTATTAGGATAGAATTTGAATCCTACAAATGAATGCCCCCATTTTTTTTTTTTTGGTGGTGGTGATGGGGTCTGAACTCAGAGTCTCACACTTGCTAGGCAGGTGCTCTACCACTTGAGGGCCCCACCCTCAGTTCTTTTCACTTTAGCTATTTTTCAGATAGGGTATCACATTTTTGCTTGGAGTTGGCCTCAGATGGTAGACCTCCCATATAGCTGGGACCAGAGATATCTGTCACCACCAAGTCTGGCTTAATGATTGAGGGGGGGTTTTGCTAACTTTTTGCCCAGGCTGGCCTTGAACCATGATCCTCCTGATCTCTGCCTCTACAGTAGCTGAGATTACAGATATGAGCCACCACACTCCACTTGAATGCACCCATTTTAAGTAAACAGAAATACTTTTCATATGTACATGCTCATATAACCAGTATCCCAGTGAAGGCACTGAACATTTCCATCATCTCAAAAGCTCCCTCTTGTCCTCTTCCAATGAACTTCCCTTCCTCCCCAGCCAGATAACCATTGATCTGATAGACAGCTTTGCCTATTGAAGAACTGCAGGAGTGAGTAATATATGATGTACTCTTTTGTGTCGGGTTTTTTTTTTCTGGCCCATCAAAATTGTTTCCAACACAACATGTTAGTATAAAAAATTTTCAGACATAAGGAAATGTAAAAGACTTTTATGGTGACATGCTACATACTTACCACCTAGATTTTGTCACTGACATTTTACCTTCTTTATTTTTCTACCTGTCTATCCATATCTATCCTTCTATTCTTTCATAACCCTTTTAAAATTTTTGTGTTTTGCTTTTTGAAGTTCTATGGCATTGTAGGGTGAATGAAGCTGACAAAAAAATATGTTGCACATTTCAAAATAGTTGGAAGAGAGGAATCTACCTTGTATTAGATGCATTTCAAACTGCAGCCAAGAGTCAACCTGCCTCTAATTTCTTCAGGAAGTCTTACTAAGTAGAATGTCATATTTATTTACATATTTTCTTTTAAGGTGGTAATAACTTACAATAAAACACAGAAATATTTAGCATACATTTTCCAAGTTTTGACTGTGTTAACCAAAATCACTATAAAAACACAGAGCATTGTGTCAGCCCAGAATTCTCCCACTGCTCTTCCCAGGCAACACTCTACCCTTTGGCCAAGTTGACCTCTGTTCTGTTTCTACTATAGGTTAGTTTTGTCTGTACTAAAACTTTATAAAATGAATTCATACCATGTGTACTCTTTTTTTTTGGTAAGCTTCCTTTGCTTAGCATATGCCTTTGAGTTTCACCCTGTCCTTGTGTTTATCAGTATTCTGCTCTTTTTTTTTATTATTGAGTAGTATTTCATTGTGTCACAATATCACAAGGTGTTTGTATATTCTCTTATTGAAAGATACCTATACTATTTCTAATTCTGGGTGGCTACAGGTAAAGCTATAGTAAATATTTTTATAAAAGTTCTTCTATGAACATATGTTTTATTTTTCCTTTTCTTAGAAAATGTCTAGGACAAGAACTTCTGGATCTTTATGTAGATACATGGTTAGTTTAAAAATTGTCAGACATTCTCATAAGTTTTGGAATGATTTTATACACCCACCCAAAATGAATGAGAATTCTGCCTGCTCCATTTAGTTAATTAACATTTGATGTTGTTAGGGTTTTGTTTTCTTTCTTTTATTTACTTGTTTTTAATTTTAACTATTCTTATAAGTATCTAGTGATTTTTTCAGCATGGCTTAATTTGCATTTCTCTTTACATGAGCTTATTAGTTATTTAGATGTCTTCCATGAAGTATTGGCTCAAGATTTTTTCCACTTTTTAAACTGGGCTTTATTCTCATCTTATGTTTGAGTGCTAGAAGTGACATAATTTGGACACACACCGTCTTCTGTCTGATACATGTATAATAAATGTTTTAGCCCAGTTAGTAGTTCATGCTTTCATTTCCTTTCTCTTTTTAAAATTTCATGTACATATTTAAGGTGTATAATCAAGATTATGTATATATTAACATATATAGATAGTGAAAACTTCCTATAATTCCTAAAGCAAATTATGATAGCCATCCTCTCACAGTTACCTCCCTTTTACCAGAGGCTTAAGAAGAATAGAAGCTTTTTTCTCTTATGGTTTGCATAGTGTTGGATTTTTTTTAAAAAATAAATCTTGCATGCATCAAGGTCATATACATTTTTACTGTGTTATTTTCTTTAAAAATTTTATCATTTCAGTTTTTACACTTAGGTCTACAATCCATTTTGTTTATTTTTCAAGGGACAAAGTGAATTTCTGTTTCTTTATGTGGATCCTAAAATTGTGTAGAATCTTCCTTAAATATTTTATAGAATTTGCCATTGAATCATCTGAGTCTGGAGTTTTCTCTGAGGAAAGATTTGTAGTTACTAATTCAATATCTTTAACAGATATAAAGCTTTTGGATTCTCTGTTTCCTCTTTTGTCATTTTATTAATTTGCATATTTCCAAAAGAATTTCCATTTCATCTATATTTTAAAATATATTGCAATACAAGTTCTCATAACATTTTAACCATCATCTAATGTCCCCATGACTTGAGTTTGTCATTCAAATGGAAAGCCAAAAAGTCTAGTGTCCACAATGTATATTATAATGGGATAAGCGCAGAATAAATGAGGGACAGTATAGAAAATTACTTCTTGAAGTAGATTTTATGCTTAGAATTTAAAGATGAGCAGTAATTATCCAGGTAGGAAGATGATAGAAAGGGGGTGAGCAGAGAGAACTGCAAGTCAAGGGAAATCAGTAACAAGGAGGGATGTAGCCATGTGAGGTCACTGTAAACAGTTCGGTGCTGTGTATGATGGGGAGACAATTATGCAGGAGTCTTGAAGACTTTATAGCAAGACTTTCTCAGATCCCCACTTACTGGGTGCTTTATTTATCTTTACCAGAATATAAGCCCCATGAATGCAAGTTCTTTGCCAATTTTGTTAACCAATATATCTTCAGGACCTAGAACAGCTTCCAGTAACAGCAGGAACTCCATAAATATCTGTCAATCAAATGAATCAATCAACCAATGCTGTATTTGTCCCCATTAAATATGTGTGCTATGGAGATTGAAGAATGAAGCTGAGTTGAGATGAGAATGCCAGGAGGCTGCCTGGCTTGCCCCTAGCTCGATATCCAGCCCTCACCCATCAACACGAGGGATTCACATGAGTGCATGGTCACTCACAAAGTCCTCTGTTCTGATGGCAGCACGTGCATCTTCTCTTTGAGGTACAGGGAGGGCTCCTGGGCATAGGTTTACCATCAGGATGAAATACACTAATGAGAGCTTAGAAGTTAAGAGAGATTAGACAGCAAATTTTCCCTACTCCCCCTGCCCTGTGCAATAAGAGAAAGTCCAAGGCAATATCAGTTGATCCTCCCAGCTTTACCTACTTGTGACATTTACAAAGTTACAGAACCTTACCACCATTCAGTTTGGCTGTCTAGACAATTCTTCCCATTTTACAGACAAGGAAACCGAGGCTCAGAGAGGTAAAGGTTCTTGTCCAATGTTGCACAGCCACTCAGAACAAGGAAGAGACGATATGCATGTAGGATCACTGACTCAGTGTCTAATGATACGCAGTGCTAACCTCACCTTCCTCATGGTCTTTCCTTTCTTCCCAGACAGAACTGTGTCATTGTCCCATCCAGATTTCTATGAGCAGTCATAATACCTGTTTACAAGCCCATCTTTTCATGGTTAGGAACTGTGCTCCCATGTCTAGCACAGTGCCTGGTATGTGGCTGGTGTTTGATCTGAACACTGAATCTCCCAGTGATTAAAAATAAAGGAATCAGAGAGAGCTGGGTTGGAATTCCAGCTACCAGGCTTTTAGGTGTTAGGTGATATATGCAAGCTCTTCATCATCATCAGTCAATCATTCTCATTAAAGTCCAATACAAAGTAAGTGCTCAGCATTTGTTAGCTTTTAATACTATTAAATAACAAATATTTGTTGAATGTCATCTTTGGGCAAAAATACTAAAGACACAGCTATTCAATGATCTTGACTTTCTTGCCCAGAAACATATCTAGACCTATGTGAAAATGAAGTCGAGGGAAATTCAAAATTACTGCACTATGCATGCTAGCAGTTGGGGGGCAGAGACAATTCAGCCTTTGCAAATGAAAATTAATCATCTTGGCTTTGCTCAGCAGCAGGCTGCAAGGATGGCAGTTGCTCCCATCCCTGCCCCTGGCAGAATCATTCAGGAAATGAAGAAAGAAGATGGGATTGTTGGAGGAGGTGGCCCCATGGACTACATGCTTCACATCAGATGTGGATGTTATCTGCTTCCTCTCAGTCCCCTCTACTGCCACTCACTTAGTCACTCAGGGTGACAGGCTCCCTGCACAACAGCCTTGTGCTTCCAGCGCTGCTATTTATTAGATTAAACTGGTTTCAATGTATTCCAACAATGCACACTTTATCTATGACTGCTTAAAAAAAACGCTGCTACAATTGGAATAGAGTCTAAGGCACTAGATGAATCTGCTAAAAATGTCTGTTGCCGAGATAAACACACATTGTGCTGCCCTAATACCTCAGAGAACATTCTCTGAATGGGTAGTGGCCCATTCCTGAGCCTCCTTCTCAAAATTAGTGCTGGGACACTGTAACACTTCTTTACACGCGAGCAAAGCTTTTTAAGTTTTAGCCCAAGCACTTTGAGATGTGCTTACTATAATGATGCTGATGACAATTGCATGACATGAGTGGGGCTCACTGATTATGCCTGTTAACATACATGTAACAAAATTAAGAAACAGAGCCTTGATCTGGTTTGGCTAAGGTCCCAGCCACAGCTAATGACATTGCTTTCTTATCTCCCAGACCCACAATTCTTCGGTAGAAATATAATAGACACCTGTTACCTACCCAGCATACATTCGCCCTTTCTTCTCTCCAAGAAAGAACAACAAAGTTCCCAGCTAGTCTCCTCTCCATATTGTTTTGATGTAAGTGTGGCGAGGTGGGTCCACATGTATCATGTGATGTGTTTGAGAAACAGTGTTAAAGGGTAGACTCAACATGACTTTCAGCTTTGAGGCCCTTTCTTATAACTTTTTCCTATTAAGTAGACATAGGTGTCTGGAAATGCAGCAGAAAGCTTAGGACAAAGAAGTGATCAATATTGGGAATGAATGCTAATGACAGAGGAGAAAGATGAAGAAAAGAACCTCATATCTTTATGAAATTGTGGGACCACCATACCAACACTAAATCGCCTGACCCTGTATGCTTCACGTTGCATTAATCCAGCGTTTGTCGGGTTAGTTGTTAATGATGAATGTGAGTTTTAATTGATCAAGAGCACATCTCTCTTCTGCCTGTGATACCCTTTCATTTCCTTGTCAATCAAGCAAACCCCTGTTCTTCTTTTAAATCTCTCAGGTGCTCTCACATCTGTGAAATCTTCCTTGAAATTCCCAGAGTAATAAAAGGGCTCGTTTCCTCTGGGTATCCGTAGTATGCTGTAGACAGCTCCTTTATTACACACCTTATATTCAGTACCTGCACATTTGTGTCTACAAGAGCTAAGATTATAACTGATAACACTGGGCCTGGCACTCAATAGGTCTTCAGTAGCATTTTATGTAATTTTATGCTTCATTATGTGATGTAACTCATAGGAATCACGGCATTTTTCTTATCTTTTTGGCGATCTCTTGGTCCAATTTTTAAATGCTAATGTTTTCTAACCACATACTAAACCCTTTTCTAATTTCCTTCCTTGAATGATATCATTCAGTCTTAATAGTTTATTATTCTACAAAGATGCTTATAACTCCCAACCCAGATTTCCACCCCAGAATTTCCAGCCAAGATCCACACTGTAGCCCATGACTATACGGTCTAGTGCTTATAGGCACTGTGTGTTATCGCTCAAGATTTCCTGCAGGGAGTTTTAAGTAGTGGGTTTAATGCAGGCATGAGTTCCAGGAAATCACACTGTGATGGAGAGGTGATCATGTGGCATAGCTATACCATCCATGAAGGGTGTGCGGGTCAATGCGACCAGTCAAGTAGGCTATATCTAGCTGCTCCACAGGAAGGTGGTCACCAGGAGACAGTTGTAAAAGGCAGACATTTTGATTATCCTCACGGAGGACCTGAGAAGGGAGGCAGAGGACTGGAAACTGAGTCATGTATGATGAAGCCCTGCTTCTGATATGAGAAAGTCTAACTTGTATTCACAATGGATATGGAAGTGACATAAAATTACAAGAATTCACTATAGTATGCATATTGAAATTGCAGCTGTAAATATTAAATAATAGGATAATTCATCCCCAAAATGGAAGGGTGAAATAGCATGAAGGGAAAAATATGATGCCTTCATTATTTTTATAACCTGAGCCTCAGCCTCCTCCTCACCTCCATCTCTTTTCTGACCCCCTATACACACTTTAAAACATCTCTTCACATAGGAGATACTTCCATCTGCAACTAACCTACCAAAGGTCTGATTTTAACTTCCTAACAAGAAGACTGTAGGTAGGTAATCCATTCCCAGAGCAATGGTTCCACAGTACAGGCAGCATTCAGGCTTTTCCATCTTTTGACATGAGCATATTAGAATTGGGCTTTGTTGCCTCAGTTATCATGTTCAAGACAAGCAAAAATAGAAAAACTACCATATTTGAAGTATTTATCTCCTTATTTTCTGGAAAGGCAAAATTTTTTTCAGAAATTCCAGCATAATTCAGCCAATATCTCATTGGTTAAGACAAATCTCCTTCCAACACTGGCTTATGCCAGCTTGCAAGAGTTGATTATTCATTTTTTTAGGGATTCAGAGTGCTTACTGTTCAACCACTGGTGGCTTAAAATCTACCATGGTAGAATAGTCACATAATTGAAATTGGCAGACCATATCTATCATATCAGGATTGTTGTTGTTTTTGAGAACTATATCATATGCCATTCCTGGCTACATGAGAAGCTAGGAATGTGAATTATTCACTGAGCATAGTACCTTCTTCAATACATATTGGGTTGTGTTTGCAAAAAGAAAGTCAATGGATAGTTTTTTAAAAAGATGATTAAGGTTTAGTATCATAAACTCTGTGAGGGATTTTTAAATTGTATTTTGTTAGGGCCTGCCTAACAGATCTCTTCTGTCCATGTAGTTTCATTTTGCCACTTTACTAAGACATCAAATAAGAGGAAAAATCATACCTTGGTGAATTGGCTAAGCACAGGCTCTGGGAGGAGGTTAGATATGCATGGTTATAATACACCATTTTTCTGCTGCCTTATTGAAACACGGTTCAATGGTGTGGCCAGAGCCAGGGGAAGATCTACAGATTCTTCAACCATGGTTTTATTGGTGATTGCTCTCACTGGACATCCAGGTTTTAGAACAACTCAAACAAAATTGCCAAATAAGCAACTTTATTTTCCAAATTTGCAAACTCATACATTAAAGACTGACAGCAGGAAAGCAAATAAACTCCTGATTTGACAAAAATCAAGCTTAACACCTTTTCACACCTGAAGAGCCTCCAGGTGCAAATTCTTGTTTGGCAATGGGCTCTGTAAAAGAGAATTCATCTCACTGATGTCTCCAAAGTCTAGGAGGTTGTGTACCAATGAATGTTCTGACTTAATAGATACAGAGAAAAATCACTTCCAAGCATAACAGACTAATTAAGAGGTGTATAGAGCCCCAAGAAGATAGACCAGAGCTAAAGGAGAACTGACTCTCTTACCCCTCTCAACTTGAATCACAAAAACCCACTTGCATTCCAAATTCCTTGAGATTGCCATGTGCATCCGACCAGACATGTAGGTGAAGAATTCTTGAGAGTTTTGTTGCTGTTGTTGCTGTTTCTCTGTTATGATCAAAATTCCTCCAGAAGATCCATTTGTTCACATTTAATGTGCTCTCAGAACTGAGCTATTGGTACTGGATGCTCAGTAAATGTTCAGTGCTTGCCATTTCTTCTCTCATATCATAAGATGAAACAAGTGGGAAGTGAGTTATTTTATCAACCAGCATTTTTAGACTTTCATTGGTAAGTGGAAGAACTAGATCCGAGACAATTCCACTAGTCTTTCTCCTGATAATGATATCTCCAATGGAAAGTCCCAGTTGTAACTTTTTTATGATGAAACCGATATGGTAGACTTATAGTGACCAACTTTGTACCTGATTACATATGAAAGCAAGCAGAGACCAACCATCAAAATTATCCGTACCACCAAAAAAAGTCCAGCATTTACTTAGACTTCTTAAAAGTTCACTTTCATTCAATTTTTTCATATCTTACAATAACTTTAGAGTAACCCTGTCCAAAATGACTTTCTGTGATGACAGAAGTGCACTGTATCTGCGTAGTAGCTCCCACCCACAACATAGCTGTTGAGTACTTGAAATGTGACTACTGTGGATGAAGATGTGAAGGTTTTGTTTCACTATGTTTTACTTGAGTTCACATTTTATAGATGGATGTGTCTGGTGGCTACTTTGTGAATGTGCAGCTATGAGTTTCCCAACCTTAATCCTCCATTTTTTTGCTCACATTTGTCTGCCATATTTTTGCTCTCTCCAGTGGTTCTTTAATTATATGAGTTCTCCTTGCTTCACCCACTTCTCACAACACAGAAAAGCCTGGGAATGGAACTCCATAGCAAACTTTTCCTTTCCCTGCCCTGCCTGTCTTCTCTCTTTACTCAGCCTCCTGATTCTACACACTATATGTTTGGGGAGTCTCTTGGGAACTCTAATAAAGGATAGAGAAGGGAGAAAAAAATCAAGTGAGAAAAGACAAAATTCTCCTAAGTGAGGAATGAGAATGAGAAGGAAGGAAGAAAGAAATGCTGGGAATTCTTAAAAAATTAATAAACCAAACCTCATTACACTATAGTGGTCATAACACAAATACACTATGCAGCATCTTGTGAGTCTGTTGCCATATAGTCACTTTTTATCTTCACTGTGGAAGAAATTTCAAAACACCCAGAAGGAGGAAAGTGGAAAAGGAAAGTCAGAGAAGCAGACCTGGGGTCAGCCAAAAGGCAAGCAGATACTTTTATCACAAATGAAGATGGGGCCTGAGACTGAAGGCTATGCAAGGGGTCAAAGCCATGGGAAGCACATAGAAGGTCAGTGGGAGTCAGCTGTGGGTGGGACTGGCTTAGATAAAGTTGTGCACAGTCCATTCTCCTATAGTGTGGTCCCTTTGGAAGGGTTAGGGTCTTATACCTTCCTTAGTTATCTGACATGGACAAGGCATCCAAGTCTGGCACACCTGCTCTATGCATGTGAGGCTGGAGACCACAAGAGAAATGCCTATCATCAACTGGAGGTGGCAATGCCATCCTCAGCAATCCCTGGTAGAGCAGTGTGGTGGAGGAGCTGTGGAGGAGTCCCACAGCAGCCTCAGCAGCCTGCCAAGGTACAAGAAGGAAAAGGGTCTGTCTCCCAAAGAACAGCACCTTCATTAATAGTCATAATAATAATACAACACAAAGTCTTTTTTTTTCTAGTTTAGCCTCAAGTATCTTGTAAGGCCCTTTAATGCTGTAGGGACATCTACTCAGTTCTCAGTAGCAAAAGAAGAGTGTAGATATTCAGATCGGCTTTGGAGGGAGATGTTGAAGGCATAGAAAGAAGGCAGAGGAGAGAGAATTTTTCAAGACTGCAAGAGGTTGAGCAATGCAAGAGAATGGGGCAAGAGGAGCCCCCTGGTGCTATCAGAACAAAGTTTCATATGAGATTTTGAGTTGTGAGACTTGTCCATTGTTCTGAAATCTCCAATGCAATCTACGCTATGCTTACATGTATTCTTTGTATTTTATCTTATTTGGAGAAGAAGGGAGATGTAAACACAAGGGACCATGTCCACATGCAGGTGAATGCTGGTTATGGAATACTAATAGACGAACAGCTGCAAAGATCCAAGCAACCACAGGCCCCAGGACAATTATGAGAACACGAGTGACAGGGAAGTCACTGGTGTCAGCAGTTAGCTATCAAGGGGCATGACTGGGATGCCAACCCAGGAAAGCAGGCATCCCTTCCCTACACTCTTGACAGGCCGAGGTACAGATGCTGGGCTCTCCAGGCTGAGGAATGAAGTGAGCAACCACCAGCATGCATCCAGTCTGGGTTGTGCAGGGCACTCACAATTGTCACACACAGATGTTCTGGCTGTCACTCTCCTGGGGCTTTCCTGTTTATTATTTTTGTGTCTTCAGTCAGTGACATTCCTGTCAAAGGGTGATGGGATGTCAGGTCTGATTACTCCCAGTGTGATATGAGGAGACAAGCTCTGATGGAAAGTGCCACTTCCTTGGTTCAGATGTGCACACTCGTCACCAGCAATTAATGCTATTCCACTGGCCCTGTCTCCTCCTGGAACAGGCCAGAAAGTGCTAGGCAGGCACAGAAGAGGCAGTTTTCCAGGGTTTATGTATACAGGCCAGGGGCTCTGTGATGTCTGCGGCAATAGTAGCAAACACTAAGACAGAAAAGAACCATAGAAAGGGTTTGTTATCCTACTATGGACCAGGTACTGAGCTGGGTGGCTCACACACCTTACCTTGTTCAGCATGATGGTCAAGAACTGTAACTTTGGGTTGGCTGGGCAAACCTGAGTTTGAATTCTCCTATTTATTTGTGGTCATGAGCAAGTTACTTAAACCCTATAAACATCAGTTTCTTAATCTGAAAAACTGGAAGGGGAATGGCTATTTTATAGTTTTGTATGGAATTAAATAAAGTAATTTTTTTCATATACCCAACAAGTATTCAGGATATAGTTGTATGTGTGTGCATGTGTGTGTGTGTGTGTGTGTGTGTGTGTGTGTGTGTATTCAATGGAACAACACAGAAAAAAACTCCTACCTTCATCATGGATTTTATATTTTAGTGAGAGGAAAGAGAAATTAGACAAATAAGTAGTTATATATAAAGATTTTAACAAAAAGTTTGATATATAGTAAACATGAGACAAATAGTATAATCTATATCATCCCTAAGAAGCTTTCTTAGTCCCAATGAGGCATCAAAAGCTCTTTAAATAAGTTGCCTAAGATCATGGAGCCAGATCTTTGCTCAATCAGAACTACTAAGGAGATCTAAAGCAAGAGAAATACACTTGACTGTCCCCTGCTTCTCAAGTTAGCTAGAGCCAGGACCAAGAAATGTATAATGAAAAGTCCCAGAGAGCCATTCAAAATTGTTGGATCCTCTCAGAAGATGTGGGTTGAACCAACTTAGATTCATTATGGTGTCTAAGGAGTAGCTGTCAGGGGAACCATCCAATCTCACCTTTTCTAGGACCAAGTGTGTCCTAGATGGGGGACTTACAGCACTAAAACTAGGACAGTTTTGAGCAAATGGAGACAAGTTAGCCATTGTTACCAAGGCCACAGTAAAAATTCAGTTTTTAAGCAACATAGTGAGGCTAGAGTGCTTCCAAAGGGCAGAAAGAAATGGGGACACTGACAAGCTGAAAACAGGTGGGGGACTGAGCAGGGAAGATGGGGCATCTGAGGAAACCGCCTGAGCCAGGTACCTGAGTCACCTCATTTTGTCAGTTGACCTCCTGGTTAAGTCCTGGGTAATGATTTGAATGACAGTGGATGCTTAATAGATAAATGTTTAAGTGCATGTGCTGGTTGGGCTGCTTGTTATCTGTATCAATAATCCATCTTTCAGTTCAGGTTCAACCCTTTAAAAATAGCAGACACCAGAGAATTAGAAAGAAGGCCAAACCTGGCCTTACATGTCCCAGTTCTGCTTTCCATAACTCAGTGTCCTTGCCAAGTCACTTAATCTCTTTGAATTTCAGATTCCTCGTTTGTAAAATGAAGATAAATCATTATGCTCATCTCCCAATAATGATAATGAATTCAGGTGAGAATCAAATTAAACAATGTGTGCTCTCTTTCTTTGCAGTTTTGAAGTTGTGGTTCTGGAATCAGCTAAACTTGGTCTACCTCCCCTCAGATCTGAATGAAATTTTGGCTCTTGTTTCATTTCTATAAGAGATATATTGCATGACCATTCTCTCATCATTTCCTTCTCCCTTCATTTTCTATGAAATGAAATGGGAATTCTTATCCAGGTATGACCTGCATGTGCCCTGCTTTCTTTCTGCAGGTATTTTTATAGTGTAATTTAAATCTCTATTGAGGGTGTGCATAGATAGTATATGAGAATTCAAATAGTGCTATAAGACTTATTATGAAAAGCATCCACTCTTGCCCCTGTCCTTGCCCCTGCCCCCTCTTCATTCACTCCTGTCTTTCAGAGAGAATTATTTTCAACACTCTATTATGGCTTTTTATAGCACTAACCTTCATTTCTCAAAACGATGTATTTTTGAGATCTTATAACTCCCAGTTTTGGTCATAATATATGGACACCCCACTATTAGATGGAAATGTATCCCTTATTTATACAAATGCTCCTCGACTTACAATGGGATTATGTCCTGATAAGCCCATTGTAAGTTGAAAATATATTAAATTGAAAGTGCATTTAATATACTGAAGCTATCAAACATCATAGATACTATAGGATATCATTTGCCCCTCATGATATGTGGCTTACAAGTGGCTGCTTCTTGTCTGCTACGTGGCTACTACATGGTTGACTGGTTGCTGCAGCTCAATACAGCTGTCTATCATCATGAGAGAGTATCATGTACCCTATCAACAGCCCAGGAAAAAAATTCAAAACTTAAAGTCTGGTTTATACTTACTGCATGTCATTTGAACACCACCACAAACTTGAAAAATCAAAAGTTGAGCCATCCTAAGTTGGGGCTATCCATGATCGTGTAAGCATTTTCACAATGGAGCAATGTAATATACTCCAATTTTGTTTCCTTTCTTGTCTAAAACCAGACCCCTACCTTGAAGTTAACACTAGTTTTAATTCCATTACACATTTCCAATGTTCCATCACAAGTCTCCCACACTTCTACCCCATGTACAAACTCCCCTGGTTTATATCTGCTTCATCTTCTGGGAGACACTTTTCCTGAGAATACTATCCTGCTCCATTCAATCTCAAAGCCATGCATGACCACCACCTTCAAAAGCCACTGATGTCTTCTCTTATGGTGGTTACTGTTTCTTAGCCCTCCTGTGTCTGTTTCTTGGCTCCTTCCATTATTTTGGTGAAGCCTTTCTCGAACAGCTTCCTGAGAAAGGTTTCAAAGGAGGTGAAGGCTTCAGAATCTTACATCTTTGGTGACTTATTATAGGTCATACTTAGTTGATTCTTTTGGCTGCATATGAAACCATAAGTTGGATGACATTGTCCTTCAGATCTACAAAGGCATTGATTACTTCATCTTTTATCTTTCCTTCATGTTGTTGTAGACTGATGCTTTTCTGATACTCAGTCTTTTGATTTGGATTTTTTTTTTCCTCTAGAAATTTTAAAGGTCTTCTTTCTGCCTCCTGGGATATGAAATTCCATAATGATGGACTCCAGGTTTGTCTTCTTCTTTCACTGGAATGAAGACTTAGGGACATTCTGATCTAGGAATGCATGCCTTTCAGTTTTAGAAACTCTCCTACTTTACTTTTTGATGAATTCTCCCTCTCCACTCTGTATTCTCTGTTCTTAGAACTTCTCTTAGTGTCCCTTTCCATCATCTTCATCTACGTTCTGAGATATTTATCCAAATTGCCTTTCACACTTTTTACTGGGTTTATCATTTCTACTACCATAGTTTAAATTTTCAAGAGCACTCTTCAGATATATAAATGTTTCTCTCTAGAAAAACCTACTGTTGTTAAACAAGCATTTACTTTGTTTGTTTAGCTGTTTTCTTTTGACAAGCTGTTTTGATAAAGCTACTGTTTTCATTTCATTTCTTTCCTTTTTTAATTTTTTAAAATTTTGTCATTAATAGTACAAGGGAGTTCATTGTGGAAATTTCATAAATGCACACGATGTGCCCTGAACACCCTCTTTTCGTTCATTTCTCTTTAGATATAAAGAGATCTTCCTCCAATGTTGGGTGAGATTTGGCTGTGTATTTATATTAAGAGAGTGAGGTGTGAAAAGCTGATTGGACGCTCTGTTGGATAGGGCAAGGCTTATGCCTGGTGGATAGGGCAAGGCTTATGCCTGGTGGAGCTTCACCTTGAGGTACCCACTCGACGTGTGCACCCAAGGAGCTCCTTGACACCCATTGTACACAGACTACTGAGGAAAATCATTACATCTCCTGCTTCCAGGATCCTTGAGGCCAGAAGTCAGATTAGGACTTGAGGTCATGATGAAAGTTGTCACCAAAGCCCTGCGTTTCCTGAAGAAACCCTCTGCTTGGCCTCACATTCCACAGATCAAAAGGTCTCTACCATATTCTCCTTATCACCATATAGAAACTGTTCTCCTGCTAGAAAACAGGAAGCAGCAGGGTCAACTCTTTGCACTGTCTTTTAGTCTCTCTTCTGTCTGCAGACCCACACCTACTAACATATTTTCATGTTCTGAACCTTGTCAAGTTCTGACGTTTTTGAGACACTGCTATGACTCTCACCACTACTTCAGTGTAGCTTTGGTGGCTCCATCTGATTCCCAGCTCCCCAAAGTGCTGTCCTTTTCTATTTTCTTTGTTCTTGTAAGTTCAAGCTTCTTTAAAATCTCTGTACTATCAATTTAGTGGACTTACAGAAGGGAAAGAAGTACACATGTGTGTTCAATAAAGGATGTCTCACAAAGATGGGAATCTTCAACTGTATGAGTGGCCCACTGAGCAATAGTAAGAAGGAAGGATAGACTACTGGTGACCACCACCTCTAAGGGACAAGTCATTGCTTATGGGAAAATCCAACCACAACCACATTTTATCTTAAGTTCCAAAGGAGCACATGTTCCTTCCTAATTCTGGAAGAAGTAAACAATACAGGGAAAAACTGGAAGCAGAAGACTGACACACTAAATGCCTTCTTCCCATTTGAAAGGACATGGTACATCTTTGAGATAGGAGTGCAGATCTTGGGGTGCTACACTTAAAGAGGGTAATGATAGCCACAGTCTTTGTCTTACCTGCTTCTCAAAACAGGAAAACATTACCTAGAAGCTTCAGGAGTCTCAGGATCTCATAGGGAACTTTCTGTAGTGTCTCCATTTACATTTTATATAAAGATATGGACTTGAATTTGAAATGCATAACTCAGCAGTCACACATTTTGGAAAAAATAGTTTGGTATCTTTGAGTCTTTGTTTACACACACCATATATATATATATATTTGACCCCAAGCAGGCCCCAAATCCATGATCCTCCTAGTTCTGCCTTTTGAGTGCTGAATTACAGGTGTATTCCACCATACCCAGCTTTCCTTGCCTATAAAACAAAGATCTGTTCACTTGTTACACTGGTTAGTCAGATAAACTCTAGCAATCTCAATAAACATTCACTGAATCTTACAGGTTACTTTTCATGATTATTTCCCTCCCAGACTGTCTAATAGTGGTATAGCTCTTAGGATACTACTTCTCACACTTTTCATTTCTACAATCATATCTTATTTATTAAGATGGTTGGAAAAGAAGGAAGTCCACAGAAATTAATTTTCCATATAGTTGAGGTTAATTTTTTCTCTCATTTGATATTTTTTCATGGAAATAATTTTTTTTTGTGGATGTACACAAAAACCTTTATTCTGATGATATTCCTCATGCTCATGGAAATAATTTTTAAAGGAAGTAATGCACATTGCTTTCTTAGACAGAAAGGTCAGAACACAACTTCATTCTCTCTGGATGCACTTAAGTTCTTTGTTCATTTTCTATGTATTTTGTTTGATCGTATAATGATTTTCTTGCCTAAATGAACAAAATAACTTTTTCTCATTACAAATTCAATATAATCTCATTGAATAGAAATAAGAACTTTCAGTTATGAACAACAAAAAATCCCACCAAACACACAGACAGAGCCTTCATACCACACACAAATACCCCAAGAGACTGAAAGAAAATGATTGAAAGATTTGACTACCTACAAATTAAAAGTTTCTCCATGTCAAAATCCACATTAACAAAATCAAAAGCAAACATCAAACTGACAAAATATTTTACTAACATGACAGAATAATATGGTTAATATCTTAAATATGCAATTACTCCCTGCCTTTTAATCTTGTCTCTCGAGCCAGACTTTGAGCTCCTTGAAAGCCAAACGAGGTGTCTTCAATTTTGTAGTGTTGCCCATTTCAGGACTAACTCACTCATTCTTCTCAAATTGAATTGGACTGAGTTGAAAAGGGCTGGATCAGAAGTTCATTCTAGCTCTGCCTCACAGTGTTCATGCAAAATTGATGTCCAATAAATATTTGTTGAATGAATGAGTGTGTAGAGAATAAAAAATCATTTCTTTCCTATGAAAGTCTATTATTATATATTGGATTTCTGAAAATAATAGAGCTATGTGTCTCTCTTGACCATCTACACCAATCCATCAGTTCTTGGATCTCCTGCCATCACTGTCTCCCATTGTAGTGTGTGGCTTCTTACCTCTTGGTCATAGGAAATCAGAACACTGGTTATGCACCAGCATGTGGCTTGGTGACTAAGACACAGAAGCAAACACATCCTTGGTCCTTAAAGAAGTCTCCGTCATGGAAGGAAACTTGGATATGGCTCAAATAATTGTGACTGGCTTTGATTAGCACCAGAGAAATGTACAATGTAAGGAGCATGAATCCAAAGGGTGGATGAACGGGCTTAGCCCATAGGAGAAGCTGAACATTATACCTTCCACCAAACACCAGGATTGAAAAATGTGGGTTTGGGTGGTGGGGACAGAAGTAAAATATTTAGTTATTAATCAGTGATGACCGTCTAATCTTGAAGTGGTTATCTAAATGACTGACAAAAGAAAAAGAAATATACTTTACTGACCACGGACAAGATCCCTGGCAAGCCATTGTGCCCTTCACATGTGTTATCTCATGCCCCTTCCAGTGGCCCCTGTGACAGAAGAGGAAACTCAGAAGATGAGCCTCGTGATCAACAGCCTATGACAAAAAAAGGAAGGCTCAGAATTCAAATTCAGGTCTGTCTGTCCCCAGAGCCCACAGGTACCACTGATTTGAGAAGATCCTTAGAAGTGTTTTCTCACTCACCTCAGATGTGTCCTGACAAAAATAAAGGACAATTAATGTTTACTCTAATGCCATTTGTTCCAATGAGGCCCACCTGGGGCAGGCAGAATGCTGGTTGCACATAATTTGTAACCACACTGTCTGTAACTTCACATGCAGACTGACTTGCCTTCCTATAGCGAGAAGACCCAAGGCTCAGGTTGCCTGCTTGAGGCAGGCTGACATTGGTATTGGAAGCTCTTTTCTGTAAGCGTTCCAGGGAACATGATATTTAATGAGTCCTCTGATTTGAAGGTGCTACTAATCTATTATCACCTTGACATGACCTTGGGGCTGTTTGTTTGTTTTTCAGAAATTAGCTGCATTGATTTTAGCCTTATGTTAAATGTTGCCCAGATGTCTGGGAGGCATTGAGGTGAAAGAAGACAAAAGCCGATTAAAGTTAGAGTTCTGCACAGCAGCACTGGAGAAGGTGCAGACAGTCTACCCACATTTTCCTTCCACACAATGGCCATGTTTCCACTATGAGCATCAGATTGCTTTCAGAGCCAGTTGAGACCATCCAAATGCTTCAGTCAGCAGTGACCAAGTCAACTGAGACCCAGTGGTACGAAGTGGTATCCTGAGGTTATCCACAGAAGTATCAGCAGCTTTTCAGTCATTTAGCACCAATTCCAGGCACCTACAACTCACTACATATTTCTGTATGTAATCATTGAGCTTTAGAGACAGTCCTTGCCAAAGGATAGAGTTATGATGCCATAACGAGAAGGAAGGAACTTCTAATAGAAGGATCAGTTTAGGAAAGGTCCTAGGAACAAGAAAATTAAGGGTGTGACTCAGAATCAGGAAATGGGAAGCTAAGGGCAGGGTACTCAAGGGGTCCTATGAGAGACGAGGCCAAAAAAGACAGGTTAGGGCCACATAATGAAGAGTCCTGGATACTAGAGTGAGGCTTAGCACTGCTCCTTCTCCCTATCATCTGGTGGCTTCAGACCATTTGCTCAGGATGGTGGGCATATGAGTTTACTTCTCAAAATTTGCCACCTTCCTTGAATACAGCAATATTTATCCATCCTTTTGTTTAGAAAATGATTGCTCAGTGTCTATAACATACCAGATGCTGAATTAGGTTCTGGGGGTTCAGTAGGGCAAGAGACAAACAAGGCTCCTGACCTCATAATTCCCATAGAACATGCCACAATAAGCACAAATAGATGAATATCAGCATAATTGTAGATTGTGCTACACGGTCTGAAGAAAAGAAAGCAGAATGGTGTGAAGTACTTTGAATATGGTGGCCAAGGAAGCCTTCTCTGAGGCAGTGACATTTGAGCTGAGACCTGAAAAAAAGTTAGAGAGAGCCAGCCCTCCAGAAAGTTGGGAGAAATTGTGTTCAACCTGACAAAAATGCAAGGGTGAGACTCTAGAGAGAAAAGAATAAGCTACAAAAGGCAGAAATGATCAGAATAAACTCAGTCATGGATAAAAGAAATGAGAAGGTCAAAAGAAGGAAACTTTAGCATCAGACTAATTAAAAACAGGACAGACTCAATAACTAGGTTAAGCTCAACAGTTCTCAAATGTGAATGAGCACAAGAATCATCCAGAAAGACATTTAAAAATGCACAATCTTGGGCTTCATCCCAAGAGAGTTGGAACAGTTCTAGACAAACACTAGTTTGTGTATTTTTGTGCAAGTCATTCTCAGAACACATTCTGAGAATCATTGGCTTGAAGACCCAAGAAGGGGAGAAAGGCAGTTGGGCACAGGGGTTGAATGAGGAGACTGGGTGCAGGGGAGGGAGTGAATAAGAGGGAAGAGGGGAGTGTACAATACAAGGGTCTACTTCTACCTTGTCATAGCCTGCTTGCATCTGACTTCTTTGTGCTCTGATTGACAAGCTGAGTCATAACGACAGTAGTGAATGCTAAAGAGCTCAGTTGTGGGGACCCTGGAATCCCTGAGGACATCAGGATGGGGAATTGTCACAGCATGGAGTGAAAACAGTGCTAATGGGAGCTCAGTAATAATACTCACACCCACAGTTGCCTCCACCACATCCTTTTTGAGGTTCAGGTTAGAGACAATTTCTGGCTTTTCTAGGAGGATGAGGAGTTAAACTAATGCATTTTCAACAGGCTCAAAGTCCCACTGGACCAGCCGGATGTCATTTTTAGCATGGCGTGGGCTGCTGAGAAGCCCTTTGAAATAAGGAAAGGTGGTGGCAAAACAATTGTCTGTGTCATTCCAAACCCATCCAAGCAATTACACAGAATGCAAGCAAGAGTCATTATGATTTATATAAATATACATTGCAGATTTCATTAAGATTAAGCCATCTTTGCAGTTATTGCTTGCTGGGTTGTTTGCTTGATCCCTAATCTCTATTTACAAATGCCCATCAGCTCCCTAAAGAACTCCTGGTGACCAAAAGCAAACCCATCTTTCACCTTGCTTTTTCCCTCCTAGGCCCTTAGCCAAGGAGATACCTACCTAAAGACACAGCCTACAAAAGACCTCAAAATAGAACTTCTCAAGATATCTGGAAGCAAAAAGAAGTAAAGACACACTCATATAAAGGCTGTCTTTCAGTCAGAGCCAACCCAAGGACCCCAGGTAGGGCAAAGGACCAGACCTTCCCCTCTGTACATTTCCTACCTAGAGAAGGGAGCCAGGGGAGTGTGTGGGTAATGGTTGCACTATGTCAGTTGATCAGTCATCCAACAGTTCACTTAAATTCATTCTATGCCCTGCTCCCCATCACATACTTAGTCACCTGAACCCTTTCCATGTGACATGCAATCGTCATGTTTCTTCTTAATGTTAGGTCTTCATGAACGCAGTTCACCTCGTCTGAATTATGTTTCTTTCAATTGTCAATGAAATTTTAATTTGTTCTTCATGTCTTGCACACATGTCCCCCATCTCCTATATTATTATTGCTAATGTTTTGACAACACCTGACTATTTGGAAATATTGATTATTTCCATATCTCAGCAGAGCCTGGGTTCTTGAAAAGGAAGTATCACCATCACCACCACCCCCCATTTTTTCCTCTCAGATCTCAGTTCCCAGCACTAAGGAATATTTGATGAATGAAACCTACCCCCTAATAATTGGGACCAGTAGACTCTAGGGAAACACACTATATCTCTGTGTCCTGCTGATTCAGAAGTGTCATGGTCCATTATCAGGGGCAAGAACCCCACTTATTCACTTAAAATCTACTGCCTCTAATATTAGGAAGTGGGTGCAGAGGCCACTGGCCCAGGGGCCTCATTTTTGTTGTAACTCTGAAAGTCAGCCCTCCCTTAGGTCTGTCACTGTGGCTCCTTCTGCCAGAGCTCTCCATTCTTATTGCAGGTGCAAAGTAAGAACCTGCTTCCAAACTTCTGAGCCTGCAAATTTCTCACTCTTTTTTTCTAGATTTCTCTCTCTTTCATTTCTTCCTCCATTTCTTCTTTTATTCCATTTTTATTAGCATATATTAGATGTACAAAGGGGTTTCACTGTGATGTTTCCAGCTATGTATATAATGTATCCCAACCAAACTCATGCCCTCTATCCCTCCCTGTCATCCACCACTCCCCATTCT